>NC_068985.1:58890510-58891641 GCF_001194135.2 Octopus bimaculoides | reverse complement strand
TATATATATATATATATATATATATATATATATATTCTCACATACGGACATCGGACAGTTAATAAATGCCCGTGAATGCTACAGAATACCATTCAATTCCATTTTCAGATTTTGTGCACATGAAACATGTCCGTTAACGTGACACGTTTTCCGTATATACTCATTTACAATCACACGTACGCACGCACGCCCGTGCGTGTGCTCACATGCACACACACATGTACACACACATGCACACACACACATGCACACACACACACACACACTCACACGCTCTCTCACACACACTGATAAATGCATACACACAGAAACCCTCACATACACACACACACATAAGTAAAATGTCTATTTATATTAGCAGCATTGCATTGATTAACGATGCGCAGCAAATACCAGGAGAGAATGCATTGAAAAGGGAAGAAGGAAGCGTGATTGAAATATTTTGTATAATGTTTCTCCTTCCTGTACGTTTACATGGTTGTTTTCTGAGACACATAAAACTTAACTGATAAATTCCACACCAAGATAAATTCAAAATTATCCATGTATCTATAACATACTATTAGTGCTTCAGTTGTTTGGTATAATTTGAAAAATCGTTTATTTCTGTTTGGATGGATATTTATATACCACATATAAAAATCTGCGAGCGGATGTTCACACATACATTTGCTTACACCGAAGCTAACTTGAACTACGCATGTATATCTACGAATAAAATTATTCATATATCTATGTTTGTCTATGCAGAGACAGATATAATTTTGAGTGTCCTTACCTATGCATCATAATGAGTAGATTTGTCTGCTATCTGAATATCTTTTTGTCTTTGATTATCGATCTTATTTTCAATACGCATATATGTCTTCCCCACTCGATTTAACGCTGAATGACCGGTTTAGTTTAATTTGCATATTCTGCGCAATATATTCGCGATCACAGGCACTGATTCCGTTGTACAATCTAACATACATACCCACAAGCATACACATTCATTTACTCATATTCTCACGCAAGCACGACTTACGGGCATATATATCAGTGTGTGGGTGTATTAATATACACGCATATATAAAGATATACATATATATGTATAGTTCTGTCTATCTAATGTACACACACACACACACA
>NC_068985.1:58888078-58888662 GCF_001194135.2 Octopus bimaculoides | reverse complement strand
TATATATATATATGACGAAGGGAAATAACCCCGAAATCCGGATCCGTTCGTGCTACAGATCATGGTGAGAGGGATAACTTCCCTTGGCAAACAGGACACAGTCGTGTGTCGATAAGCCAGCTGGAGGAGATGTCCTCCTGGGGCTAAAAGCAACAGTAACATCCACCCCTAGGGGTCAGCCACACTTAAGTGGCAATATACTACACTTTATCGTGCAGTTACTGTTAATACTTCATTTAGAGAATTAACATTGCTTATATATATATATTAAAGACCACCTTCGGACATGAATGACCATGGCATTGCATCTCGAAAGTTCCCCTCCAGGGTACATCATCGGGCCATGTTGTTTCTGAAAGACTGGCACTCTCTACACCACCAATGTTATCGAAGGAGAGAGAAAAGCCTAGACACTAGTAACGCCACAACTAATTTCTACAGCTGAGTGAACTGGAGGACCACGAAAGAAAGTGTCCTACACAATAACACAACACAGTATGAACTCTTTACCTCACGACCGTTAGCCCGATGGTCTAACTACTGAGCCATGCGCTTGCACGTATTATATATATATATATATATAT
>NC_068985.1:58885360-58888057 GCF_001194135.2 Octopus bimaculoides | reverse complement strand
TATATATTTATATGAGGTATTGCTACCCAGAAGATTCATGGTGTCAGGTAAAGCTATGTAAGTGCTATGGGAGGACCATAGTTAGATTCTCAGTTCGATAATAATACGAGTGAGGAAACTAATGCAGGCTTTGTCTGAGTATGTATATGTTAAATAAAATGAAATAACACAGCCAAGGCTGTGCGGTATTTATAGGACATTTATAAATAGAAGGGCATTCATACAGCTGTTTCAGAGATGTTAGGAATATCCCTTCATCAGAGACGAGATGAGAAAGTTAACGAGAGTAAAATAGTGAAGCTCAATATTAGGAGTCATTTTGGAGAAGGATGGATATCGGAAGTATAAAGGGAAATGAGAGAATAAAATTAGAAGTAGAAATATATATAGGATGTTACAGTTGCGATTCCATTATCTAAGGAAATTACCGTGTAGAATTGGTAGAAATGCTACTTGTCCATGATATGTAGAATCCGATAGGAGATCATATTTTGTTACTACAAGTGGATAGTGTGAAGACATAAAATCCATGTGCTGTTCATTCAAAGGAGTCATGTGGTTTGAATGAACTTTTGAGCATGTACTAGTGAGAGAAGGGGATAGATATGTATGTTAGGAGGAGAATGGCATTAATCAAAAGAAATATGGGAGGAAAGAAGAAAAGAAGAAAGAGGAAGATCATGGTCAAGATATTGTGAGGAGATTAATACGTACATCATATATACAAGTATACGTAAATATGTGTGTGTGTGTGTGTGTGCATGTGTGTGTGTGTGTGTGTGTGTGTGTGTGTGTGTTCGTGTATATGCATACTATGCAAACATGCCTACGTGTTATGAGTTAATATATGTTAAGCGCACCAAAATTTTCATGAAGTTGGTGCGGCATATCTCGTCAAAATATTTTGAAGACATGTTCTAGTAAAATACAATAGTATTACAAGCTTTCACTTATACATACTGCGTAGGCACATCTCAGAATGTATTACATTCAGGCATACTATCGCACACGCATACGCAAACTTACACACACACACACACACACACACACACACACACACACACACACTCATACACACACACACATACACACGTATACGCAAATATATCAACATGTCTATCTGTACTTACATCGTACATAAATAAAAGACAAATACACGTAAATATTATTTATATATATATATATATATATATATATATATAATGTGTGTGTGTGTGTGTCTTCGTGTGTGCGTGTGTGCGTGTGTGTGTGTTTGTGTGCCTGCTCGTGTGTGTGTGCATATATATACATTTATATACACATACATATATAGATATGTGTGCGTGTGTGTACATATATATGTTTAGGCGTCTAAATTCGTAAGAAAAAGAAGAAACATAAAAATATTTGATATATATTTATGAGAGCATTATTTTCCTATTTCATAAACTTGATAATCTTCCAGTTATTCTTCGTTCTTGCTTATCAGGAATTTATCATTTTATATTTTTTGTCAGATTTGTTTAGTAGAAAGTAATGTGAAAATCGAACGACAATAGCAGTGATAAATGAAGAATCAATAATTTACTTCATAAAGAAAATAATCAACGAGCTCACAGAATAAATGCATTCCATTCAGACATGCTTTCATTATTGGCTCACCTTGCCCCATATGTACCGAACTCATATTTGTTTTCTGTCTTCAATATTTATATATAAACATTGGTACGTATACGAATATAGATATACACAATCATACGTAGATATGCATGCATAAAAACAAACACGCCTATATACATGAATGCATACTAGCACACACGTACATAAGCATAGAGTTGGTTTTGTTAAATAATATTTCGTGATCTATTCATATACCCAAAACATATGAGTGTATATCTATATAATGAACAATATCCATATTCATGTGTATATTCATGTTTGTGTAATCTATGTAAACTTGTATGAAATGTTTACGTGTGAAGCGGCATGATAGAGGCATAAATATTTTCATGCGCATATAAATATGCATATATATGAATAGTGTATACGTATGTATGTATGTATGTATGCATGTATGTATGAATGTAAGTATGTATGTATGTATGTATGTATGTGTATTTATGTATGCATGTATTATGTATGCAGGCACACATGCACACATGCACACACATATATAGATCTGGATACGAATATATGTATATAATGTGAAATATGTATGCTTATAAGTAAATGAATGCGTGTGTGTGTGTGGTACACACACACATTCACACACACGTATATATGTAAACATATATTTTTATTCTTATAAATATACATATTTATAGATAGAGAAAAAAAACGGAACAGCATGAATGCATAGATACATAACTATACACACATATACACAAGCACCACAAAGGCATATCGTATCTGTGTGTTTGTTTCACTATATATGAAGTGGAAGAAAGAGTTAGTATGTTTATGGTTTAGTATATATGCGTTAGCTATATGTGTACGAGCGTACGTGTGTGCTGGTGTGAGTGTTCGTTTGTGTTCGGGTTAGGGTAGAAAACTAAGAATCGATGCGAATATCGATAGAAACCAATTCACATATCACCTAGCGCGACCATTGACAATATTTTCGAAACAGCAGGAACGAGAACACCGTCAGTAACATAAACACTAACAGCATTACCACCACCACCACCACTACCACCACCATCGCAACCACCACCACCA
>NC_068985.1:58878159-58885350 GCF_001194135.2 Octopus bimaculoides | reverse complement strand
CATCATCATCATCATCATCATCATCATCATCATCATCATCATCACCTATACCAGCGCCCCGAGAAACAGTACTACCACCCCTTCGATTTGCATTACTAACAGTACCAACACCACTATTACTACCATCAGTATAAAGAACAATTAGAACCACAACAAAGCATATGATTATACAACTGCAAAAATTAATAAAAAAAAGGAAACAAATGTTAAATTTTCTAAACGAGAAGGCAAAAATAAACGCAAGATAAAACAATATGAAATATATCAAGATATAAATTGTATTTTAATTAAACGGAAACTAGTGTTGGCGAAAAGTGGGGGAAAAAACGTCTTTCGTCCCGCTTCAACAGCCATAAATCATGTTAGTAAAGCCAAATTTAGGGTAACGAATATAATTGAATAAACTGGTAGATTGAACCATAATTCATTAGACACTAAAGTAATGTAGAAAGAAAAAAGAAAATAAGTTTCCAGATTAAAAAATTAAAATTTATGTCCTAAGTCTCTTTTCTTTACATCTGACTTAATTCTTTGTGACTTTTGCTGCAGTTGTGCCTCATTGTATTGTTGTATTTGTTCTCATAATTGTTTAGTTTTCTTTTCTTTTAAATCACTAAAAATTTATTCTCGATGCCATTTTTCTTCCTATCAAACACAAGCGCGTAGTCTATCTATCTATCTATCTATCTATCTATCTATCTATCTATCTATCTATCTATCTATCTATCTATCTGTCTGTCTGTCTATCTGTCTATCTGCCTGTCTGTCGAATGGACGGACGGTAGTCGGATCGGCTGCGCGTATGTTTTATATAATATTTTTTTTTATGAAAAGTTTGTCTAACAACTAATACTTTCGGTTCTGCTAGTTATTTCCCTAGAAAGTTAACCCTATGTGGCGTAACTTCCAAATTTTGTGAATTTGTCTTTGCCTTGCTTAGCCATTTGCCTTAGAAAGATGGCGTCTTCAAGTCATAAAGACAACATTTCTATCGTGTCACACACTGGTCAGCTCGGCGAAACGCTTGACTTCGATTTTCCTACACTCCCCACACCACACGTCAATGAAAGAAGGACGGAGGAGAGACATTTAAAAAGAACGAATACAGACGTAAACTTGAATGCCAGTACCACCACCATCACCAACTACACCACCACCACCACCACCACCACCACCACCATGAACAACAACAAATACAACAACGATATCAGCACAAAGCCGCCCACCAAAGACAGCACCACCAACACCAACACTACTACTATGACTTCAACTGACACCTCTGCTACCAACACCACTGCCACCACCACCAAGGACAAAACAAACTTCGTGGAAGCGATAAAACAAAAGAGAACTATCGTGAAATTCACTGCAAAATAAATAAACAACACAATGGCGCTTCTCACCAAGGAAGGAGATAATTTACAACTCCGCATTTCACAACACATCACGGAAAACACACACACAAGCACAACAAAAACAATCACATATAAAGTTATCAACACGATGACAAGACGACCGGAAAGTGCACCGCAGCAAAGAATAGAAAAATGCCTTCGATTTGTATGGGTTTACAAGGAATACGTCAATTGGTGGCATAAATTCGGCACAGCCCGAATCTGATTCCGCAAAGAAAACCTGTCCAAACGGTTTTCAACACTGGTTTTCCATACGGACGATTTGGTGATGATACCGACTTATTTAGGTCAGAGAGAATGAGGAAAGTCACAATAAAAATGCGCCACCTGAAGTGGAAACACAAAGGCTGGTCTCTGCCATCTGCTTTGAAATGGTAGAGACAAATATTCTCGAAATTGCTGTTCTAGAACAGCAAAATCGAGAGGGAAAAACAATTCAATAACTTCTTCAAATTGAGAATGTACCCACCTCTATAGAATTGCCAGAAGGCTACAAACTGTATGTAGTCGTGGATTGCAGGCGGCCACGTCGCTGCCTGTGCGGCAGCGAAACACATTTGAAAAAGAAATGTTCAACCGCCACACAACAACTAGAGCAACAACAACCACTACCACAACCAAAACGCTCTGAGAAAAAAACGTTACTACTCACATCACCATAAACACAGAAGGCGACAGAAGAAGCATACCAAGTAAATCCATCAACAATCGAAAATAATACAACACCTGAGAAAATACCACCACCAATAACAGCAAGAACTAGAGAAACAAAAAAATCAAAAAGAAAAAATGATTCCCCATTCCCTATACCACACACACCACACACAAACAGTCAACAACCAACATCAACGAAAAGAACAGCACATCCACTTACACAAACACACATAAAAGCTTACAACATGCTCCTACTCCCTTCTGATTCCTCAGAAATTTCGTCGGAAGACGAAAGCAGTGAAGAATGGCAAATCGCCAAAAAATGAAGGAGGTAAAGGTGCAAGAAAAGAACCAAACAAAACGCAAACGCAAAGCTGGCAGGTACACAGCTTCCGAAAGCTTTTCGAACACCAACACTCGCACACACAACACCAACGGCAACACCTCAAAAACAAACACACCCACAATGCTCACTGCCATCAACATGAAAAATACAGAGTTGATGGAATACATCAACATACAAACAAACTTAACACACGAAGACATAAAAAAATAAGCACCGCGAGTGTCGCGTTGCTCTCGAGCAACTATGCCGCCCCGGGTCGATCGTGAGCGAGTGTAACACAACCAAAGCATTCTATAGGAGATTAGTGGAGAGGAGGTACGAATGACGATCTGGGATCGGACCTGGGCGTCGACGAGGAATGCCAGACCTGCCTGTTCAAGACAACTTTCGGGCCGAGACCTATGGACAACATTCAGAGATCCCTGGCCTGGCAGTGCTACCGAGAAGCGCTACCCGTTCGGGATAAGCTCTACACGCATGGCTCGAGAAACACGGGGCCGACCTGCCCGAGATGCAACGTCATCCTGTATAAGAAGGTAGCATTTCAAACTTTGTGTGTCTCTAATATGTAATATGTTTCACAAGAAAATAGTATACATATATTTTAGAAGCAGTGAATGAATAGATTAAAAATAACCAAGGAAAATATATTTCCTTGATTTCATCCAATATCTTCTACTGGATCAGGCAACGAAATTTTATACTTCATGCCTATTACCGAGTGAGCCTCCACTAGGCTGCTATTCTTGGTTATACAAAATTCGCTTCAGATTTTTCAACAAGGAAACAAAGTGGTATCTCTTACCCCTTTGTCAATAATATTTTAAGAGTTATTTTCATTATCATTCTGTTTAGTTGTTGTAGCCTGGAGCTGACTATTTTAGAAAACTTTCGTTAACGTTTTGAATTTAATATCGTTAAGAAAGACCACAGTGTCGATAGAGCACGGAACTCTTAATTACTTCTACATCAAGAATTTTTCTTTTAGCTACAAAAGCTCATCCTCCGGTCATTCTTGAATATTCTTGCATCTAAACGTTGAGATATACTTAACATAGTTCAGTATCTTCCTATTTCTCATCGCACCAACATGTTGAATTTCTATAAAAAAATACGAACACACGCCCTCTCACACACACGCTGTACTGATATATATGTTACTGTAAAACCTATGGTACTCTGTTTCTATTTTCATGTTTGCTTCTTTCACACATTCCGCCATTCCTTCGCTTACACTTACATGCTTAATATTTGTCTTTTTCCCGCATATTCTACGTTTGCTCCCCGGCTGTGAATTTTTAGAATCATTACCGTTCTCAAGCTGGTTTTAATGGCTAATTCCTATGAATCTATAATTAAAGTTTTGTTTCCCTGTTTTTGGTTTTTGTCTCACAACTACATACAGTGTTCTTTACTTTCAAAATCCTAAATTTTTTGCATGAATTGGACGTATGATTCCTTCTCATTCCAAATAATGCTCCAGCCGGTGTTTCCTATTCTTTCTTCGCTCCAATCAAAGCCAGTATCACAATATTGATGTTATCTTCTGCATTTAATACGCCTGTGCCTTATTCCTTTCTTAGTCGGAAGAACTTATCAATATTATGTATAGGTCATTACACAATATGCATTGTAAGCTTCCTAGTTCTATCCAATTGTTGTAGGTTTGTCTGTGTCCCTTTTAGAAGAGGCTCAGAGTAACTTGAAACGGCTATGACACTATTCAATGAACACCCTATTGTTGTCTTATACACATAATAATTTATCTTTTCATTTTCTTTCCTTCATGATGCTTTATTACAATAATCAGTCACCATTTGCAACGTGCTCAGTATTTTCCTAGTCTTACACAAATAATAGTATAGTAGCTCTCCATTGAAACGCTGTCATATAAAATAGTTAACTCACAAAGAGGAAGTATATCTATTTCAGTTTTGAGGTGCATGATTCAAAACTGTTGAAATATGTTCACTATCTTATTTCCAGTACTGAGGTCAATATTTTACTCTTTGACTCTTCTGCAGTACTCATTTCTAATTCTCTTCTGCATTATAATTTGTTGTATTAAGTCGTTTTCTCTTGATTCTACCCCACTCTTCTGATTTCGGTGTATACCACTGAAATGATCGGAGCATTGATCCCGTTGATATATTCTGTTGATTGGTCTCAGTGAACAGAATTTCGCGCCTTGGTGTTTTGCATTTGTAGAATCGTTTCAGTTTTTTTCTATTTATTGGATTTAGTTGCACGTTCAAAGATTTGATTTCTTTCATTTCTTTTACTTTCGATTTTGGTATCTTGAATGTGTTTTATTACAAGCCACGGATCAGGGCAGTGGAATGGCAGAACAGTCAATTTCTTGTTACAGATTTTCTTGTTTTTCCATACTTCTGCGTTGTTCGGTTACAGTTTTAGCATTAGTCATTGATTTTAAAAAATATATCAGTTAATCTATTCAAATATCTTGAGATTACTTATGCCTTACTCTTTTTGAAGACGATATATACCGAAATATATTTTTTAACACTTCACCTTTATATCAAAGGGTCAAAAGATCCTATCACAAATTCAGCAATGCAGAGTTGATAATTTTGCATACAAGACAAACAAATGTGTTCTTTGTTCTTTAAAAATTATTGTTTACTCTCAGTTGATTGTAGTATTTACATATACAGCAACATATCTAATTCGCAGCAGGGCAGATGTTTTTATAGTAATCGTTTGAATACAATCTAAAAATTCTTTTTAAAGTAAAAGATAAACAAACTCAACAAAATATATACATTGTACACTGTATTGATATTCAAAATTGGAGAATTACATATTCTCGTCCGTCCATTTGTTTACTCAATAAAACTTAAGGAAACTAAAAACTTATCTTTATATATATATATATATATATATATATATATATATATATATATACACCACGATAATTCGTGCTGTGCCTCAATTAACATATTCTAAGGTTACATTGCTTCTCATAACCATGGAAAACTGTTACAACACATATATCACATACTGTAAGTCTATCGCAAATTTTTACTGGAGTACACATTTTCATGTCAAACATCCCAGCAAAAATACGAGAATGCCATGATACAATGTCACTGAAAGTAATTTGGTCATACACTCACAGGTGTATATGTACGTATATATAGGAAGTTAGGGTAAATCCCAGCTGTTTATCCTGAAGCATATCTGCTTATTCCATTTTTACAGTCAACCTGTATCCGTAGTTAATGTTATCTGTCAATGAAAATACATTTTAAATTGAGAATTATCACAATATTATTTGTTGAGTATGACAAAAAGAAGGAAATGGATGTTCTTGTTATTATATATTCTCTATTACACGTTTCATTTGCTAACAGGAGTTACAGAGTTTTGCATACTGGAAAATATACACGCACACACACACACATACACACACACACACACGCACACACACACACACACACAAACACATACACACACACACATATGCATGTACACATTGATTATGTTGTAAATACTTAGAACCTTTGAGAAATAAGAAAAATGTTCTTTTTAACTGGAAATGAGAGCATTTAGAATGTTGTTTCCAAAGGAAAAAGTCGAAGCCCCCCGCCCCCGAAAGACGGCAGATTTCAACTTTATTTCTTTTTTATATTTCACGAAACTCAACATCATGAAAGCTATTACTTGTAGCATTATCGACTTCCACATCCCACGCGAGAAGCAATATATTTCACACACAATGCATAAATACAAACACGCATACACACATACACACACAAACACACACTCGTGTTTATATATATGTTGATATATATATATCCGACTCAGCAATGACACACCGGTCTCGCACCATTTCTACTCTACCGGTCACTCTTTGCAACACCTGTCTGTGTTCGGATTGTCCTTGCACAGGAGCCACCCGGACTCCCGTCTTCGCCGTGAATAGGGATTAATCTTCACTACTCGCTTCTTTACGCCACAAGGGCTCAACTATCCTCCCCTCTTTATCTAACCTTCCTCCACTCTCCTCTCTTCCTCTCACACCTACTTCTTCCCACCCACCTCTCTTCTCTTGCTCCGACTCCTACTTCTCGTCATTCCTACTCTCCTTCTCTCTTCTCTTCACTCCTACCTACCTTTTCCCTTCCCCTCTCCCTTCATCGTCACCCCTCCTTCGTAAAGCCACCCCTACACAATCCAACCCCACCTTCCTTCTCCATGCCATCCCACCCCACCTCATCTCTTACACCCACTCCCACATACTCCAGCTCTACCCCATCCACAACCTAACACACCCCCACCCTTGCTTCCCAACTCTCGCCTGTCCCGCATCGCACCCCATTATACTCAACACCACATCACATCACACAACCACGCACACGCTAGCACTGACCACTTCCCAGCCCACCATGATCCACACACCTACACATGCACACACGCACACGTCAAGGTCACCAGCCCTCTTCCACACGCACATACATGCTCGCTTATACTAACGCACGCGCACCTTCGTTTTTGGATCACCACTACTTTATTATCTCCCCTCCTCCCTAGCTCTCCTGTGTGACCCCTATGTCTGGTATTCGCCATGATAGATCGCTAGCCACTACACATTCTTTATTTTCTCTCCTTGTTTCTTTGTGTCCTTTATGTGGAAGAGCATAGGATCGAAACATTAAAAACTTTTTCACTTCCCGAGCGTTAAACTAATACATCTGTTTGTTGTCTACATTACCTGTCTTCGTCTTTTGTGAATTCTCCCCCACCACTATATAT
>NC_068985.1:58868230-58877955 GCF_001194135.2 Octopus bimaculoides | reverse complement strand
TATATATATATATATATATATATATCCAGAACCACGCTAATAGCTTCGGAGTGAAAGTTAGGATTTCTCAGTTGTCATGTTTTTATTATTCTGTGTAACGTCTTTTCTTTTTCACATTCTGCAGTTTTTTGGTGAATTATGATAATATACCCCATCTAGATATTTTTGTTTCAGAAAATGAAGGGTAATGTACATATTAAGCATAAATTGAGTATATACTCAACAGAAAACCATAATATTCTTTTCTGCTCTAGGCACAAGGCCCAACATTCTGGGGGAGCGGACCAGTGGATTAAATCGACCCTAGTACGCAACTGGTACTTAATTTATCGACCCCGAAAAAATGAACGGCAAAGTCTACCTCGGTGGAAATCGAGCTCAAAACTTAAAGACAGACGAAATACCGCTAAGCATTTAGCCCGGAGTGCTAACGTTTCTGCCAGCTCGCCGCCTTAAAATTATAATGAATTTATAACACTTATTGACATAATGAATTATTTAACCACATGAGCACCTTTTCGATGGGTGACTTCTAAAACTCTACTAGTCATAGAATCTGTCAATTTTTTAATAGTAGCAGGTTGACTACCTCTGCTGTAGCTTTGATGGTCGCCCAGAAGTCATGTTTCGATGTAAAGTGGTATCCATCGACATAACCATCTTGTTTAATGATGGACCAAAGATTTTCGATAAGGCTGAGATCTGGAGAAGCTAGTGGGGCACACCAACTTTTCATCCTGTATGCGCTAAGATCCTAGGAATGTTTAGGTGGTCCTAGCAGAGTTTGAAGGAGCGTTGTCATGCATGAATACGAGAGTTCTTAGAAGTGACAGCAGTTTGTCACCTGGCCAGGGAACCCAGACCTCTTTAAGGAGATTCCAGTAGGCGGCTGCGGTCACTTTAACCTCTTCAGGCACTTTGACTGGGCCAATAAGTCTGTCCCCAATGATACTAGACCACAACATAACTCCTCCACCCTGTTGTTGACATCGTAAACGTTGGTTACGATCTTCTCCAAAATAGACCTAGCCATTTGCTCAACCGTCAAGGGTCGCCCTGGCTTCTTCAGTGAAGAGAATACAACTCAAATCTAACGTCATGTATTGTGGGTCCATTGAAGGCTCAAACTCATGTGAGGAGGCATTTTAAGGGATTTTTGCATGGAAGTCATGGTCCCGAGGATGCGATTGCTGTTGGTTTTCGGTACATGAGGAAGTCCGGAGGCGCTAGAAATTACTTTGCTTGTTTGTCCAGGTTTCCCACGTAACTTGCAGTCAAGATTCATTAAATCCCTAGTTGTTACAGACTTGGAGGTCCCACAATCAGATCGTTTCTTCCTTGGCGCTCATGTGGCTAAATAAATCATTATGGTAATAAATTTTATAATATTATTATGGTTTTTCTGTTAAATATATACTCAATGTATGCTAATCATTACTCTTCATTTTCTGAAACAAAAATGTTTAGATGGGCTATTTTCCTTCAAGATCTATTAGCGTCGTTCACCCCAAAACTGAAGAAGGTGAAATAAAATTAGAAATGACGTAACAGAGAATAATGAAAACATAACAATTTGGTTGCCATAGTGTGCAAACCAGCTGGGAAATGTTTTATCAAAATCGATTCACAGGAAACCGAGAAATCCTAAATTTCACTCCTAAGGTATTAACGTGGTTCTGAGTATATATATATATATATATATATATATATATATATATATATATATATATATATATATATATATATATGTATGTATGTATGTATACACTCACATACTACGAACATACACATATGTGTGTACGCGCGCAAGTGCATTTATGCATCCAGGTAGTAGATCCTTGATACAGTAAAATGTAGTAGCAGGCGAAATAAAAGCAGATTAATGTATGATGTATGTGACGTTTGCTACGAGACAACCACTGGAATGGTTAGGTACGGTTGAGGGAGAATAACTCTCAACAATATCGATCCAAGTTGAAATGAATTATTCGCCTCTTCGTCTTTTAGGTCGAATACAGCCCCAGTACTCACAGGTCGTGTTGATTATAAAGCGTCGAGGTCCACTGTGAAATAGACTAAGTATCGTATCTCAGCACATTCGCTAAAATTCAATAATTCACACTTTCAGCGTGTTAAGTTGGAAAAAATATGTATAGAGACCAGTAACCTGTTTCTTTAGAAATGCCATTCTATTTCCAGCTGAAATAAACGCTACAGCAGAACTCAATTAAAGGATATATAAGTGATTGGCCATGACATTCAGTAAATTAGATGGACGGCAACCATGTTACATTAACTATTTCTGTATTGGTCTACATAAAACAAAAATAAGAGAAAAAATACATAAACGCGTTATACATATTCCATATGCCTGTGTGTGTTCCTATATATAGATAAAAAATATATATGCATATGTATATATACATATATACATATTCGCGTATGTGTCTGAGTGCGTGTTTGTGTAGGTTTGTGTATGTGTGTATATATTTCGGCCTATGGCTTATGACCTAATGAACTATCTGCTTATTCACTTAAGTGATGTAAATGTCGGAGTATTCATCGGACATGTGTACCCTTAAAATAATTATTTCACAGTCACAGTGACATGATGGCAGTTTAGGTCGACCCATTGTTTCGTTTTTTGGGTTAGATCGACCTGATGCTAATGAAAGCAAGATGCAAGTTTAAACATCAAGACAGACAAATGGAACTGCTGTTTCATTCAGTTTAAATATTGGCTAATCCTTTAATCTTTTAGTTGAGTTATTCATTAGAAATCAGCCATGTTGAGGTACAGGATTGAAGAGTTTTGTCGAATAAATAAATCAACCCCAAAACTTACTTTAAATCAGGCATTTATTGTATCAGTCTCTAAACAACCAACTTATATACGAGTAAGGAAAATAGCACATGTTGACAGGTGGTGAGCGGATGAAAAGAGACAGAGACGTACATACATACATACATACATATATACATAGATACATACATACACACACACACACACATATACATATATATATATTTATGCACATACGCACACATATGCATGTATGTATGTTTGTATATATGTATGTACATATACGACGGACTTCCGCACACTTATCGTCTCCCGTATCTTCTCACAAGGCGTTGGTCGGCACTCGACCATAGTAAGTGCCTGTTACCCAAAATCGAAATGGATGCATAGCGAGGAAATGTGTTCTGTTGTATTGTCAGGTCGCTCATGAGCGACTATACTGGTAACTCCACCAAGACTGCTTGGCAAGGTTGTTAGTTTATTTGACACTCAGTGGGATGAAAAATAAAACGCGTCAACGGACGGCGGATCTCGATTATTAACACCATCCGATAATGTGTGTAAGTACCAGGCTTACTGGTTAGGGTGTTTCACCCACAATCATGAGATCATAGTTTCGATCCTCAGACCGGTTGTGTGTTGTATTCTTGAGCAAAACACTTCATTTAACGTTGCTTCCCTCCTCTCTACTGTTAATCTGTAACCTTGTGATGGATTGGCGTACAAGGATGAGATGGTGTCTCAGAGAAATCACCCGAATAGAGATCTTGATATCTACGTTTTGTATTCAGCGTTCGAAAGGACGAATAATAAAACTCCGGTTTCCGAATGGTTCAGATTGGTTGCTCAGCCATGTCCAAGGCTGATATTTTCAGTTGGGTTTGATAACTAGTAGCGTTCCTTGCACTCTTATAGATATGTAATGTATATCGAAGTGAATATTCGACATAAATCGGGAGAAAATGTGTTTCACTTTTTCTATTTCGCTTGAATTATTTAAAATTTAGCCATGGTATTTGATAGTTATGGATATCAAAGAAAATAATCGGTAAGGAGACGTCAAAAATAGCATATAATATAATAGATACACATAATAAATGCCCAGATCGTATCAGGTACATGAACCATTGATAAATGAAACTTTATTACAGAATATTTATCTAAAGGTTTAGCTGCCGAAGTGATATCAGTCATATGACTGCTAAGAAGAAAGCTACTTGTCAAGAGCCAAACACCTAAAGTTGTGTGAAACAATACTGGAAGCATGGGATAATAATTAGGTTTAGCCCTGCACAGGTCGAGCTAAAGTAAGTATAATAAGATCTATGATGGACAAGTAATTGTAAAGTGTAAAGGTATTTTATACAAAGGAGAGTATGAAACTATATTTAATCGTATTTTAATTTTATTGTACTATCAGAAAAAATATATACCTTTACTTGTGTCAGTTAGTAGATTGCGGCCATGCACCTTCTTAAAGAATTTTTCTAATCGAATGTATCGACCCCAATGCTTTTCTCTTTAAGTCTGGTACTAATTCTATCGTCTATTTTTCCGAATCACTAAGTTACATGGACGTAAACACATCAACACGGGTTGTCTAGCGGTGGTGGAGACAAATAGAAGCTCAAAGACACACACTCTGGTACATATGTGTGTGTGTGTGTGTGTGTGTGTGTGTGTGTGTGTGTGTGTGTGTGTGTGTGTGTGTGTGTGTGTGTGTGTGTGTGTGTGTGTCTGTGTGCGTGCGTGTGTGCGTGCCTGTGAGAGTGTATATATATATATATATATGTATATATATATATATAAATAGGCATGTATGTATGTATAGCATGAGTTTTCAGTTTCCGTCTACCAAATCAATTCGGAAGGCCTTCGTCAGTCTGGGACTATAGTAGAAGGCACTTGTTCAAGGTGTCACGTGGTGAGACTGAACCCGGAACAAGGATGTGGCTGAGGTAATATTTTTTCCATAAAACTATGATGAACCATACTCCTGTTTTTGAGCTGAGTGTCCATATGTACCTATGGCATTTATATCGTAGCACGACTTGTTTGCATAGGCTCCATTCATACATCAGAATCATATTGTTATAAATATTTCTTTAAATATGATAACGATGTCAACATCTAAATGAGCCGCATTCAGCCAATCCTGAACTCGCTTGAGAATAACATACTGTAAAATAACTTGCGGGAATAAACATCGATTGCATCAGAGTATACATTTTGTAAGATAAATACTTGTCGAATTTAGATTCAGATGCAACATATTCAACTAGAACGTGATGAAAAATTTTATTGAAACTATTCAATATTGATTGTGAATAACATAGTTTATGCATTCTGCTAAAAATTACTTTTGATATATATTGAGATGTTGCAAACATTGAAGTGAGATAAGTAGATAAGGAATTTCTGTTGCTTTAAGTAAACCTAAACTACGGAGATTATTTCGACAGTAACGTTGGTTATCAGCATTTACAAAATCGCCTTCTATTCAATATTGTTTCTAATAAATTTTCAAAGAGCCTGTCAAACAAAGAAGAGTTTAAATGTTCAGTTGCGTAATAGGAAAACCGCAGTTGTTATAGTTTTAGCTTTATAATGGTTGTTGGAAATCTTCATTCACTTGATCGTGTTGTTATTGCAGCATGGAATTGAAGAAACCCATTATGGCAGTGAAACAATTGAGACAGGTTTCAGATCGTCTGCACACGATGAACAAAACTGTGAAAACATTTTAAATGGATAATAACTGTTACACACACACACACACACACATACGCACACGCACACGTACACACACACACACACATACACGCACACAGTAAACACACATACACGCACACAGTAAACACACATACACGCACACAGTAAGCACACATACGCAACTGAAAATGCAATTTCATTAAAAGTAGACATTTTACATGGAACGAAATGGATGACGAAGAGAGATATCGAGGTTTGGCAATAATGAATGACATTTCCTAAAATTCTAATTATTATGCGATGGAGAAAGTAGTACTTTGTAAACGTGATCGATTAAAGGTTTGACTAAGGTTCTGGAATATGTTTCAGAACATTTCAAATACCAGTTGTTAAAGACACACAACTGAAAAACACTGTACGCGTTTCATGTTTCTGCTTTATTGGATTAGAACCAAAATATGGTAAAATAGATGGATTTTTTTTTAGATATTGAATTAATGAGCTCCTAAAAACAGTACAGTGTATCCTCTAGGCATTGGTTTGACCTGTAAGAAATGAGAGCTAAATCGACCTCAAATAAATCTGTCTTGTCTTTTAAAATAACGTAACGTTTAAAGATGTGGACGTAAATATAATGTAGGAAAACATATAAAATTGTACACATGTGATTCTGACACCTGAGTGATGCTGAAGATATTTTGTTGTCCAAAACCTTGAGCATAATGTAAATATTTCTGAAGAGACAACACATATGCAATATTTAAACTGACATAATTTATGGCATCTTTATAGTGCAGTGTCTATATTGAAGAAATATTGTAGAAAGTATAGTTAGAACATAAATTACTGGTAAAATGTAAATCAGTGGCTGGTGATTGGATTAAAAATATTGTATAGAAGTTCCCAATTAAATTGGGAGACTGTTATCAAGAATTTGGTATATAGAGTTGGTACGGTTCTTCATTACTCCGTATTTTAAAGGAAAGAGGAACTTACAAATCGTGCAATTTGTAGGAAGATAACAATAAAATTTCCAAATAATATCCTTAACTGAAAAACAATGAACGATATCTTTGCTGATCAGATTCTTAACAAACTAGGTTTCAAGATAATAATGGCATGGTTATGACTTGCATGCATTTTCTCGAGTGTGTCTGTCAGGACTCACTTAGGATTAAATAGTAATATCAACTCCTTTTTAACATGAAAGTTTCTTAATCGGTCATAAATATCGATATTGATTCTGCTACTAAGGAAATATTCGCAAAACTAGAACTATGGATAAACCGCAGTTAAGAATATGGTATGGCACGTTGAATAAATTGAAATTTGCGTAAAAGAAACAGGATTTCGATTTTCCCGGTTGACAAAACTTTACTGGTAAATCATTGCGAAATATAAAAATGCATTAACATAGTGAGATATACCAAACCGACAGACGTTAAGGTCTATCTTCAATACACACTAAACTGCTTCAAATTGTTTCCGAAAGTTGTGTACGCCTCATTACAACTAGCAGTTTCATCTGCCTGAAACACAAGTTTGAAAATAAAGATACATGGGATAATATAAACATATGCGTGGAAATTATTTTACTGATTGCTCGATTAGTGCTAATCTCATACTAAATAAAAGAAGAAATACATTATATTTAATATCAAGTGTACCTATAATTAATTTAGATCAATGTAAACTTTCTTTTATTATGTAGTCATAAAACTGAGCATGTTCCTGGTGCTATCTCGATTCTGCAGGAATTCTGGTAATGAGATACCTGTTGGTTAACTTTTCAAAGGTATCAAGTCTTAATAAAAAGCTTTATCATTTAGAAATGTTTAATGCCCAATCATACACTCTTACAGTTGATTTTATATCATCAAGATTTTGTTATGCTGCAAGTAATTTCAAATCGTCTTCGCGTGTGTCCGTTTACTAACGTTCACACCAATTATTTACGAGTGGAATTATGGAGGAGGATAAACAAACATTCACACAAATATAAAATGATAAAATATTCAGTATTTCCATGAAGTTTGTAAATTTGCTTGAAAAACATATTTCATTGGGGAAATTGGCTTTAGAAGGATAATTACCCCGATGTAAGATCTCAAGTGAATCGGATCTAATACACAAAGTCTGAAAGCTAAGTGTATACTTCAGCGTCCTCTTTAATTGAGAAGAATTTTACAAATGCCCAATTTTTATATTTTACTCTCCTCTTTACTAGATTATTTCAATTTAACATAGGCAATTTGTACGTCGTGGTTTATTATCAATATACTTTTTTATAACATCATAGCCTCTGTGATAAATGTTTATGAAAATTGCAAGAAAACGTTAGTATTTATGTACTGGAAACATACATTGAAATTTGTACATCAACAAGCATTTTTTTCTGGCAACTAAATGTAGAATATCCTGCACATTGTAATACTGATAAAAATAATTGCTTTTGACCCCAAAGATCTCGAAGCACATAGACTTATAAATAAGAACATCCTAGCATGTATAGCCTTCTATGCTTCGAGATCTGCTGTTTCAAAAGTAATTGTTTTGCTCTTTCGAAAGTTTATGAATTGTTATGGTAACATCTGACGAACATATCTTTCGAAAATATACTGACAATATAACTATTCTGACCAATTAATTCATGCCTAAGAAAACCCATATTCCACTAAACAGCAATAGCCAGTCATACTCCTCCCTTTTGAGCACAAATTTCCTCACATGGATACTTGATTTCATATGAAGAGCAACTGCAATAATAGATTTGCACGCACATGTGTGTGCGCATACACACACACACACACACACACACACACACACACATATATATATATGTATGTATATATATATATATATACATACATGGTGGGCTTGTATACGTACTCGCTTGCCCTTGATATACATTTATATATTGATTAATTTAGCCTAAACTGTTTGATTGGATGCTAACTACCTGATAAAATCTAATATAAATTTTATCCTTAATTTTAACACACACACACATATACACGCGTGCATACACACCACACACACACACACACACACACACACACACACACACACACACACACACACACACATACACACACACATATAATTATTTATGTATACAGAGAAAAAGATAGAGCGAGAGGGAGATGGAGAGAGGCGTTTCATTTACGAAAACAGTCTATTAAGTATTTCGGAGTATATATGTACAGTTATTGGTCTCCGGCATTACTCTAACTTTTTTGTATTCTTTGACAGTTGTGGGATTTGACAGAAATGAACTGCTTATGTTTAAACGAGCAGTTATTGCTGTGCTATATCGTAGTTCTTACATATTTGGACGTATGTCTATACAAATATACAAGCTCGCAGTTAGGACAAAAAGTTTCCGTATAACATAACATTTCAATCCTTTCACAGACGCATAAGATGCAGAATCTCAAACGGCACGTATATACATTCTAAAATTTATATATTTTCTCATCATATTCCAAGTGTATATTGACATAGTAGCTTTTAAACGTCCAACAGATTTTCGGAAGCAGTATGAGTTTCGGTTGCAACAGTTTATATGGTTTGACCCTTAGGCAAATACATTATTTGTTTGTGCATTTGCTGGTAAAACAGCGTTATTGACGCCAGTATCTTTGTTCCATCTAGTATGTAAAAATATGCTGTGAGATTTCTAAAATTGCTTTTTGGAATATTATGCAAGGTGTAGTTAGTATTGAACCATATCCTATCAATGTACATCAGGAAGCGGTAACCTTGGAAACGGTTGAATAGTTGATAGTAATTATTTGCTTCACGATTCATTGAAATTTGTGATTATTAAGAAAGACTAGACATTAAAAGATTTTCTGATTGTGTCTATTTATTTTGAATTTTTAATGAGTTTTACCATAATTTATAACTGTTGTTATGCATTATGATGTTATTGCTTTTGTTGGTGATGCATGTTATACCACACCTAAAGCTTGTCTATGGTAGATAGTCGCAATGATGAAAGGAAAAGGGGTAGCTTGTCAAAAGTAGTCTAACCGTATGGAACGCGAAGTAATATAAGATGGTTTACTCACTGAAGTGTGCAATGTGTTCGTGTTTGTATGCATTACTTTGGGCAAACTAATTCATTGCATATACACGCGCGCGTATTTGTGTATATATATATATATATATCTATCTGTCTGTCTGTCTATTATTCTATATATATTTA
>NC_068985.1:58867543-58868129 GCF_001194135.2 Octopus bimaculoides | reverse complement strand
TCGCATTCTTTTCTCTTTGCTATGTGGACATTTTTTTACAACATGTAGTCGGATGTTTTAATCATATATATTTTCATTTGGTGAAAAGTTAATCATTGATTTTTTCTTTGTAACGCGATGTAATTAGTTTGTTGCATCATCGTGAGTGATTGTTAATGAAGATTAATTATATAAAACTAATTTTGTTCGAGAAAGTTTGTAGCTTCTATGCTGATTGAAAGACAGGCAAACACACACGGAGATACACACAGACAGAGACGCACATATACTGAAACACTCACGCACTTACATATAAATCAGTCTGATTCAGCGAATATAGAATGTTTACACGTTCTTATGTATAACTTACATAACGTTATATAAGAGTCATAACTACTTGTAAAGTGTGTATATATTAGCCTTGGTAAGATAGACGATCGTTTATAATTTGAGCGCATGGAATCATTTGTGGAAGAAAATCAGGTAATTAATATGATCGTAGTATTTGATTAGTATTTATTTTTTTTGACGCAAATACTTTAAGTCATAGCTGTCTAAGCATTGTTTTTCAAATAAGAGCGTATCAATATATATATATATATATATA
>NC_068985.1:58865861-58866612 GCF_001194135.2 Octopus bimaculoides | reverse complement strand
ATATATAACACCATACGTCCAAACATTTGATCACATATATGTACTGTCTGATGTTCTTCCTGAATTCTTTTGCAATATGGTCATCACTGCTGTATAAATGAATAAGTTTGTTTGGTGCAGGTTGTAAATTGCCAATGCAAACGTTTCTCTTCATGCAGTAGAAATTTGTAGTTTTGCCATGGAATAAGAATACGTGACAGTAAGAGTGTATATTATTCATCAGAGCTACATCAGCAGAAAGAGTGCATCCATTGCCTTCGTCCTTATTTCGTTCCTCACCCTGTTGTTTAAGAGTCTCGCAGCCATCATCTCAGGCATTTCTGCAAGTCTTCTACTATTTGTTCTTTGTTTCACATCCTGGAGACGTGCATTCTATCTTCCCCAGTCTCTCCTTGCCTTCTTCTTTGTTATGTGACTCTGTTATCCTGCCGTCGTTCTGCCGTCATCTCAGCCGTTTCTCCTTGTGACCTTGCCCTTGTGCCTTTTTTTTCCATGTAATGTTGTATTAAGAAAATTAAATCGAAACAACAAAACGATTACAAATGTCAAATGAATGGAACAAAATAATATCTAAAGTGACGAAGCTATAAGTAATCTCTGCAAAAAAAGATATTTCTCTATGTCAGTGTGTGTGTGTACGTCAAAAAGTCGACGTTTTTTCTTTTTTCTCTTTTTTTCTTAGAGAGTTACAAAATATAAACATTCCTACCGGAAGTTGACTCATTTAATGTGAGAATAAGATTTACAGAAA
>NC_068985.1:58857990-58863402 GCF_001194135.2 Octopus bimaculoides | reverse complement strand
CATATATATATATATATATATATATATACAACGTATGGATACATACATATACATATATATATATATATATATATATATATGTGTGTGTGTGTGTGTGTGTGTGTGTGTGTGTGTGTGTGTGTGCGTGTATGTATGTATGTATATGTATATGTACAAAATGATTTAAATACATATATAGGACACAACGCTATGTTGCTAATGGCGATAGTAGGCATCAATTTACTAACGACTTTCTGTGACCGAATTTAAATAGGATTCAAACATTCCTCTAAGCACATCCTACCTTACGTGTCTTGAAAACGAGGAGACATAATGTCCGATAGATTATTACTGGAGCGAATTATGCAATATTTCCTGTGAAGACAGAATGGCAGGAATTCTCTGACAATAATCCTCGCAGAAAGAATTCTCTGAAATTGCATCGCAGAAAGAAAATATAGTTCCACAACATTCTGTGCGAAGCATGTACCTGCTTCGAAGGTTATTCACCTCTTGAGCGGTGACGATAAGAGATATTTATGGGGTTTGATTTCCTATCAGTTACCTTGTTTAATTTCCTTTTTCAAATTGCCACTCATATTGTTTGATAGGGGCCATTAGAGTAGCTGTTCCCACCGCTTTAGACAGGAAAATTAGATTACACAGCTAGAAATTATATCCAGAGTTTTTTCTTGAGTTTCCTTTGGACTGTGACACTATAGGAATAAATTACTGTTGAGTTCTAATGTCTATATACTGAATATTAGAAGTTACTGGCAAGCAGATACCATGTTTACACTAAATTTCTTTAGGTGACTGGGCAGTCAGTAGGAGAAACAGAACTCATCTAGAACCTCCCAAACAATTTCTGCGGAACATTGTGCTTATGATAGCTGCAGGTACACGATGTTGGAGCAGTACTCATCTAGTAATAATTTCCATCAGATTGGACTGGAGCTAAGTGAAATTAAGTGGGTTGTTTAGGGATAAAACGTACTACCTGGTCAAGGAATCGAAAGCACTGCGATATAATCATGAATCGCATATCCTAACCACTAGGCCAATCGTCTCCAGTGATTATTTGCAGGCCAATGGTACTTATTGCCCTTTACATTTCTTGGCGATTCACAAATGCTCCGTATATTTATAAAACACAAGGAAGACGTTGATATAGACATTCTCTTAGAATTTTACTAGAAATAATTCTACTTAAACCATGGAATTTTATATCTTTCCACAAAAGCTAGTTAGACGTATGACTAGCACAGTAGCTAGTGTAAACGAATTAGAAGTTAATTTAAATTCCAATTCCTATGTCCCAAGGCACAAATTCGGCCATTCGTTGCCACGTCGATTAAATAAAAACAGGAAATGAATTTCTTTTAGCTCTTATCAACTGAACATCTGTTGTAATACTGTACAGATTTCACCTAGGTATGAGATCAATATTAATCTCAAAAGGTGTCTAGCCAACAACGATTGCGACCAAATGCGTTGCAGAATTTCCTTTCTTTTATCAGAACTCCAACATACGGTTATAACAACCAGTAATTTACTTGTGTCGATTCATTCAATTATAAAATAATACATACAAACTTTGACCAGACAATTTTGACAAACGTCCAATACATGTACTTTCTACTAAGTCCATTAAAAACAGCGGTGTGAAAACACTATGTGATGACTTTTATACAGCAACTTCATTGTTGGAGAAGAATTGGTAATATTCCCATGAGATAGGAGATAAAAATGCCGTTAATTAAAAGTTTAAATAAAATTAGTTTATTAGATAGTAAACAGTGCGAGCCAATTTGACGGTTTTAAATAAAATATTCTTCGCCGAGTAGATAGAATTTATTAAATAACTTTTAATTAAAGAGAACAATGATACAATTCCGAATGTCCAATCACAACTGCAACGTCTGGACAAGGACACACGCCAATACACATATATGCACCCTAACAAGCACAATCAAGCAAACCGTTCACTGACGAAGATACTCACACATGCATATGCACATATATAAAATGCCACTTCTTTCCTTTGTACACTCTTGAATATTTCATATATCAATCATTGATATTTCAGCTGCTTCATCATATTCTGTGGGTCAAATAATGACTATCATTAGTTCAACGGCCGCTCAAGAGGTGAATAATCTTTGAAGCAGGTACATGCCCCGCACAGAATGTTGTGGAACTATATTTTCTTTCTGTGATGCAATTTCAGTGCATGGTTCTCGATTGTGATAAATTATAAACGTACAAAGCTATAGGATCGACTACCCCTAATGTTGTAAACTGTCCCTGCACACCGATTTGACAAGTATGCATACAGACACACATACAAGTACACACACGCATATGTATGTATATTTACATACATATTTCACTTAGTTGTAGCGATTCTAATACGCTGGTTATTTGAACACATACACAAACACACACAGACACAGACACACATATATGCACACACACACACACACATATGCACACACACACACACACACACACACACACACACACACACACACACACACACATATATATATACTTAAGAGAAAAGTGTTACTCTACTACAGAGCTCAATAAGAGAATACACTGCGTCCCGCATTATTAGGCAAATCATCCTTCTCTCAATATATAAATGTATATTTGTTTCCCCACTGACAGCTGCCAACACCTATCTGCGCACATTCTCTTAAAATGTGGATCTGCGCAGATGAAAACAAACGGTGGCCATTATCGTGTAGCAACAACATTTCTGCTGTCCTAAATTATGAGGCAGACGCCCAATTTAAGTGTCAATATGGGTCAGAAATATTATCGTACCTCAAATGAGAAGTTTACCATCGTGTCAGAGCTTGGAAAAGGAAGAACTACCATGGAAATATCAAAAATACAGGGAAGAGATCACTGAATAGTGAAGAAATTCGTGCAGTCTCCTATTTCTGTCCATTCTGTCCAGTCGAGATAGTAAAAAAATGAATTTTGTTTACAGTTTCCGTGATTCTTTTTTGGTCGTGTGCAGGGACTTTCGCTTGTAACGGCGTCTTTATTGAATTCCGGTGTACTTATAATTTTTTCCGTGAACGGATCTGATTTTTGATTCGTTAAAGTGCTGTTGACGTCTTATTTTTCTGGTGGTCAAGTGTGTCGTTCTGCCTGGTTGGCTTCCCTGTGGGGAACGGTCATCAGCCATTCCAGTTGGTTGATTCTCTTAAAGGATCATTTTATTGTATTTGCTGAAGTTCGGTTTTGATCGGAGGTAAAATTTCATTGTTCTAGAGTAGGTGACGCCAGCAACTGGTATTTTCAAAATTTCATTGGTCCACAGTTAGGTAACGTTAGCAGATGATGTTTGTACGGTATGGTGATTTGGAGTGGCAGTTTTGAAATTCGCGGGGAAGACTGTTACTAAAGTTTTTTTTTCTAATTACGTCTGTTTTTTTTTGTGGAGAAATTACGTCTTTTTCCTTTTTATCTCTTGTGTTTTTTCTTCTTTCTAAAGGACATACAGCTGTGGTTTATATTTTTCAATGAGTATGCTCCCCTTATTAAAAGAATTGGGTTAAGGTGTTTCCAGTGCATTGATAGGGAGGGAAGATTTGGTATTTCGTGTTTATGTTTGCGGGGCATTGGGGTAGGTGTTTGTTTGCTTACGGGAATTTTCCTGGTCGTGGGGTCCTGGACTTTTTGCCTATGTACCGTTAGTCAGTCCCTCAAGGTCAAACTAGTTTGACCTGTGTAGTCTCCATTACATCCTCCACATTTTAGAACATAGATTATGTTCTTCGAAGCGCAGGTGAAGTGATTTTTTTAATGCTAAGAGTTTGACCAGTCTTAAATGTCTTGTTCCTCATTGTCTATATATATATATATATATATATGATAGAAAAACAATTCCACAGCGTCATGCCTTTCAATTGTGCATACATATGCTCATTATGACACACATATAGCTAGGTTATTTTATATATTTAAAATACTAAATTGAAATATTTATTATCATAGCAAGTCTATGAACACGGCATGTTTGTATTACCTTATTGTAACAATTATATATACATTTATATATCTATAGGGTGAGGAAGAGAGGATGGACATTTTTCAAATGGCTTTTACTCAGCTCTAAGGCGAGGGACATATGTCCGACGGGTATCATTCGGTCCGTGGTGTCTTAGCACTTTTTCTTTTCGGGTGAAGCCATTGCGCTGTGAATGATAGAGCATCGTGTGTTTGCCTACGATAGTTACGTGAAGAATAACGAATCTGTTACAGCAATCCAGCGTGAGTTTTGGCGCCACTTCAGCAATCACCGAAATCAGGCTGTTCCTACCGGTAACACAATCTTACGATGTACACTAATAGATAAATAAGACATCGGTAGGGGCGCTAAAAACGATATATGGAATGGAAAATATGGAACGCTTCAGACAAGCTTTGATACGGAGTCCGAATCACTCTGCTCAGAGGCATTCCACTGAAATTAGTATCGTTAATCGATCGGTAAGGCATATTTTGCATGAGCACCTGCACCGTTGCGTAACTTCACACGTTAGATGGAAGCAATTTTTTAGGCAAATGACAACCTCATTTTGTTGATGAGTGATGAAAGTGATTTTCATCTCAATGGCATGCAGAGCTGTCGTTATTTGGCTCTTGAAAATCTGAGAGAACTGCACGAAAGACCACAGCACAACCCATAAGTGACCGTCTGGTGTGCTGTTGGAAAAGTAGCCGTCATTTATCCTTATTTTTGGAAGAGAATAATGGAAATGCAGGAACTGTGAACTGAGTGTCTCGTCGAGATGGTAAACAACTATGTTATGCTGAATTACGACGAAAACATATGCCTATTCGATTTAGTTTCAGCAGGATAGGACGACGGCCCGCCCACACAGATAGAGCAACAATGGACGTTCCTCGCCTTCCCTTCGGTGATCGCCTCAATTTCAGGTTTGCTGATATTGCTTGGCTCCATCGATCCTCTGATTTGTCTATGTGTGATTATTTCTCGAGGGGAAACCTCAAGGTACGTGTGTATGCGCATAATCCCCGTACATTGGACGATTTGAAGGAAGCGTTTCGCTTGGAAGTCACCCAAATCGACAGATTATTGCTGGAGAGAATGGAGGCCAACTCCCTAGAACGCCTTCAGAAATGCATCAATGAAAACGGACAACATATGATGGGTGTTATCTTCCATACTTGATTTTGACAAATGTTAATTCAATACGAAAACATTGAAGTCAATAAAATTTGTTTGCAGCTAAAATTAATGATTTTGAAGATTTTTCAAAAACTACCGACCTCTTTGCCACATTCTGTACAAACACACATAGATAGATATGTATATGTGTATGCATATATATATATAATGTGTATATAATGTATGTATAAGTATATATATATATATATATATATATATAT
>NC_068985.1:58855132-58855877 GCF_001194135.2 Octopus bimaculoides | reverse complement strand
CCGTTCCTTACTCGCCAATAGTATCTAAATCAACGGCAATAACTTAACTGATATGATTGGAAATACTGTTTGAAATTTGTGTTTTCATTTATTCTTTGCCTCATTTAAAAAATTGCAGAGCTCAATGTGAAATCATGGATCAAAGTTTAAAAACAAATTCAAGAGAGCTACCGAGATAAGCCCTATATAGACGACACGAACATCTCAAATGTAAACAGTCGCCATCATTTTTGGAAGATTTATTTCTAGGATAAATAAAAATGTCATTTGATTCTTTTAAATATTTTATCTATTATATAGTTGTCATAACCTGTGCAGTTTTCAAACGATTTTACTCGTTTGGGAATTGTACTAGTAAACAGTGTACACGTAAATAACACTGTATAATGAAGGCTGTCTATTTACCTTTGGGATGTTTATGTAGTTAACTACAATAAAAGCCGTGAATTACTCTATAAATTACATCCTGTCTTTAAAAAACAAATGAAAATCGTTCTTCAGTTATTCATGGCTGAAATATTACTCATTATCGGTCTAGTTAATGTAGTTTGTCATAATAATAAAATGAAATCCAGAATATGACAAAGACACCTTAGACCTTTGTTTATAAATTATACCTCTTAGTACTAGCCATGATTTTAAGCTCCTCCTCCGCTGTCCTGGAAAATGGAACTTTCTCCCCTATCTATCTATCTATCTATCTATCTATCTATCTATCTATCTATCTATCTATCTATCTCTATAT
>NC_068985.1:58850893-58855122 GCF_001194135.2 Octopus bimaculoides | reverse complement strand
TCTCTATATATATATATATATATATATATATATATATATATATGAAGAGTAGATTGGAAAAAAAACGTTTGTATTATTTAATCTTCACTTTCCCAGTTACATTTACTTACAACAGTTACAAAATTACATGAAGGAGAAACACATACGGTATCTCCATTAGAAAATCATAAGACAGAGAAACAAGTAATATTATTATTATGAAATTATAAGAAAATGCGATTTTATTCCGTCTGAAGAATTTCTAATACGAGATGTGTTACATGTTTCTCCAATATGTATAATTTTGTAACTCCTTTTTGCAAACGAAACGCATGTAATGGTGAATAAATAATAGCAAAAATCTTATCCAATCTCCAGCGCAATAACATACAAATCGTTCGTGAAATAGTGCATTTTTAGGTCCAGTTATCCGGACGGGCAATAAATATGCAATTGATAATTGAGGCGCCCAGAGAACTGCGGCCGATGGGTTTCCATAAGAAGTTGTCCCGAGCAACACTATATATTAAAATGGGCTTAAAACTTAAAACTTGTAAATTACAAATAAAACGTGTCCCATTATTAATATCATACTATATTTCGCCTATTTTTACTTTCTGAGTTCAAATTCCGCCGAGATCGACTTTGCCTTTCATCCTTTCGGGGTCGATAAATTAAGTACCAGTTGCGTACTGGCGTTGATATAATCGACTGTCCTCCTCCCCCAAAATGTCGGGTCTTGTGCCTAGAGTAGAAAAGATTATTACTATCATCCTAGAAGGCGGCATGCTGGCAGAATCATTAGCAAGCTGGATAAAATGCTTAGCGGTATTTCGCTCGTCGTTATCTTCTGAGTTCAAATTACGCCGACGACGACTTAACATATCATCGTTTCGGGGTCGATAAATTGAGTAGCAATTGAGTACGGTGATTAATGTAATCGACTATACCCCTCCCTCAAAATTCAGGCCTTATTATCAAAATTCAGTCTTATTATCAAAGAAAAAGACAACACGATTTTATTCCGCCATAATAATTTCTAATACGAGCTGTCTTACATGTTTCTCTGAGATGTACAATTTTGAAAATCCTTTTAGCTAATAATAAAAATAATAAATACAATAACATCGAAAAATACCTTAGGAATGAGAAGCCAGGTTCGAAATTTCCCCAAGACACCTGATGACGGTTGGAGGGTATATCAGCCAAAACATTGTGTTAACAACAAAGATGAGGACAAATATCCATCAATTGTAAATAATGTAAATATTGTACATAATTCCTCATCTCTTGAATATAGAACTGAAAAAAATAAACTTCTATCACGTGGACGTGAGGAAACCCTTAGATATCAAGATTTAACAGCTAACGTATAAAAACGTTAACGAGAAGAGGTTATCTCCCTTGGACCAGAAGATTAAAAAAAAACATTTTCAGACCCTAAATAGCCTAACCAGCAAATAAGAAGATCCAATTTTCCAATAGGTAGCGCTTGAAATGTACACATTTAGAGAAAATTTCTTTACGACTATCTAACATGCCAGCTCTTTAAGAAGGAGGTCGATACCTAGACCTGGTATCTGCATTCCGGGCAACATACCATCCAACAGCAATAATAGCAGATTAACCAGGTCTCACGCTAGTACAACCACCACAGCGAGAAATGATGACCAATGCGGGGCCAGCGACACAGAGGAGGTAACCGACAACCCCTGTACCATCACCACAAATGCTGAACATCGACGTTGAGTGACCGGCCCCACACCATATGTTACCACCAATACAACCGCCACACTTACAGATGATGAACAATGTAAGACCACACTAACAGCGGCAGCTACATCGCCAATCATATGACCTGAAACAATATTTACGGCGATAACGAGACCAGGTCATTGCGTCATATCGACATCAGCGGCAGTGTTACTAACAGCACTCTCAGGTCCAGAGCCTACCAGAGTTATCCAAGGAGTGCGAATATAGCCACATCCCAAAGTTGTAGATATATCAGAGTGCCACTACATCCTTCAAACGTCGCTTCCGCAATCACCAATCATCATTTAGAGTCCCAGAAAGACGTTTTGCCACGTCCCAGGTCAGCCATGTGTGGTACCACAAAAATCAAGAGACCCCATATAGTAATGGGAGTGGCTGTTGCAAAATGTGCATCACAGAGAGATCCAAAGTTCTTAAGGACTATGCTAAACCTGGCGTGTTAAACAGTGGTAAAACAGTTTTCTCTAAATGTGTACATTTCAAGCGCTACCTACTGGAAAATTGGATCTTCCCGTTTGCTGGTTAGGCTATTTCTGGTCTGTAAGGGTTTATATTTTCTGGTCTAGGGGAGATAACACGTCCTTCTTAACGTTTTTATACGTTAGCCGTTAAATCTCGATATCTGAGCGTTTCCTCACGTCCACGTGGTAGACAGTTTAATTTTTTGCCGTTGTATAGAGTCTGACGAGCTGTCCACAAGGCCGTGGCTTTCATGGATACGAGAAGTTTGGTAACTCTATGACCAGAATTTACCTTTGTATTTTAATAATGACTGCTCTATTATTTAGTGTTAGGCTTCTTTTGTGATATATGTTTTATTAACGATAATTACACACACACACACACACACACACACACACACACACACACACACACACACACACACACACACACACACACACACACACACATATATATATATATATATATATATATATACACACACACACATGTATACATGGTGGTGGCTGTCTACTCCTTTTGCGGTGTATGAACACCTCATTTACTTACACATTAGATCCATCATCGCGCCTGCCGTTGGTTTTTTTTTTAACCCGGACAATGTATTGAAAAACACATACATAGACTGTATATCTGATTTGGACCACCAAGGGCTGTAGTGAAGTTTTGATCTTTCGGGATCTTAAAATATCTTTGAGGCCTCTGTTAGATTTGCAGACCTTATGTCATGCACGGCATTGAAATGTGTGCACAGCTATATAGGTGGAGTACATCCACATCCACATACACAGATATCATGCACAAATACCGCGCACAGTTCACCCAAAAGTATGCATACACACTTCAACAAAAGAAAAACGGGTTGAAATATTTTAACACTGAATTTATTCAGACGTCACAGAATGAATACTAGTTATCTTTAACCTCTACATTTCCCAGAGGTGCTCAAGATGGTATGCATTAATTTCCAGACACTTATTAGTACGGTGAGCTGCTGCTTGCGCAACTTTGGCCAGCGTGCCCACTATTATTTGAGTATTCGGCTGTACATGCCGAAGCGCTGTCAGTGTCATTGGCTTTCTGCGGGACATGTCATCCAGTAGAGTGCTCCATTAGTAAGAGTTTGCTGGTGTTAACACGGGAGACTACTCCAAATATAACTGCACCTCCGCGTCCCACCTATTACCCTTGCAAATGTTTGCACTCCTCTGCCTTAGTGTGGCGGTGCGCTGTGTTTTTGAAAAAAAATATCATTTCCACAATGTGTATGCATTGGGTAAGATTTTTGAAAAATTTCAATCAACATTTTAAAAATACCTGTTTTAAAAAAAAGCTAAACTTCTTGAAAAAGGCCAAAAATGTTAGAAGTAAAGATCTTTAGACCCGTGATATCTGAATACTTTTAATATTGGTTTCAAATATTGGTACAAGGTAAGCAATTCCGTGGTTAAGTCGATGACATCGAACCCTGTGCTCATCACGTACGTATTTTATCGACCTCAAAAGGATGATAGGTAAAAGTGGAACTGGTGAAACCTGAACTCAGAACGTAAAGACGTACAAAATGCCCCCAAGTATTGTATCCGGTATGCCAACGATTCCGCCAGCTCGCCGTCCTGAATATAATATTAAAATATTCCTACATATTTCTTTTTCCTGAAGTGTGTATACGTCTTTTGTGTCCATGAGAACACACTGGTACTAAACAAATGTCGAGCATTATAAAGCATAATTCGCTTGCTTGTTCATTAATTAGTTTGTAACGTTTCTCAGCTCCACCACTGCTCGACAACCGGTGTTTGTGTGTTTGGTCTCCGCAACCTGGCGGTTCGGCATAAGACAGATAGATTAAGCACTAAGCTTAAAAAAAAAAACCTAAGTACTGGAGTCGATTTATTCGACTAAGTATAATTTTTCAAGGCTGTGCTCTAGTATGGTCACAGTCTAATGACTGAAACAAGTATAAGAAAAACGATACATATCCATATACGCGCACACGACACACGACACAC
>NC_068985.1:58845646-58850761 GCF_001194135.2 Octopus bimaculoides | reverse complement strand
ACAATAATCTGCAATAAGCATTAGTGATTATGTACAATAAATAATGAAGACCAGAATAATATATGTATTTTTGTTGCTTGATATTTTTTTTCTTACTTAGTTTATCAGAAGGGGTCAGCACCCAGTTGGCAAAACCGAAGAGACAATAACAAAAAAGAAAATCAAACCGTAAATAAAAATTAATAGTAATAATAATAATAATAGCATCAACGGCATTCTAGGATATTATATTCACATTTGTTTTCGATAGATCTAATGAAACTATCTTCTGTCATTTTTACTTTGAACGTGATTTGGAATGCTTTTTATTGTTTTCTATCATATGTATTTATTTTGGCATTGTAGCATTTTCCATCTATATAAAGAGGAGTATTTGAAAAGTCTGCTTGCATGTTTATGCCCCCTCTACTTTCCAAGGAAACGCTTGTTATTCACAGCTTTATTCTTTCATGTTTGTTTTTTCTATGTTTTTGTGAAGCATTGTTTTATTTTCTTTTTTATTAACTTAATTGTAGTATCCGGGACACTCATATAATAATATTACGGCATTTCTAAATGCAGATATTTACGAATATTTTCTAGAGAAATAAATCCCTAAAATAAGTCATATACATGTAAATATACACGAACAAGTAAAAAAAAAAACGAAACAAAATATTTGCATAGACATAAAATATTGTTTCTGCACTTTTAAACAATTTATAGATAAATCTATGCGCATATGTAGGTATATATACGTATTTGATGAAGAAATACTTTGTATGTCAGTTTGTATACTTCACTCTCTCCCCACTCTCTCTCTCTCAGTAAATATATAGGAGTGTGTTTTTATGCGTAATGGTTACGCATTCCGTAGTACAGAACAAATAATATTCTCGTATTCATGGATTAGGTAAGGGGAGCCTCAAAAATAGTTATGGCCAGACACTGTGTCCTCGTACTGCAGCCGTATACTCTGCCAGGGTATTCTTCATCGTTAGACATCTTCATTCGGTATTTTCATCTTTGTCGTTCCTGAACCTGCTCTTTCTTTCCGTTCTGCATCCGAGAATGTAAGCTCATACGTTTTGGGCATTGAAACGCAGCCAAAATATTGTTTTCGTTATCTTAACGGAACCAAATAGCGCTAAGAAATCATGAAGGCACATGAATAAAAGTATAAACAAAGTATATGTGTACGCAATGCACATCGTAAAACAAATACTGAATATTTTATTTTGGCTTTCTTGGTTTCCAGCTATACGATTCTCAGTGAATTTTGCCTTGCTTTGTATATTTCCAGTCCGGGATGATTAATAGAAAGGATCTTCTATGTGACATTATCACTGGGATTTCATATGTTACTAACTTCCATAATGTGCCGCGCAGAGTATTGTTGTCTAGAAATAGATCTGTTCTGTCTATGATGAGTGATGAATCCTAGAGATAGTGATAGTGAAACAAGATTAAAAATTCGGCAGCTGGCATCCTGGGCACTGAGGTGGTGAGGGTGATGACGGTAAGTCTGGGTTTATAAATATCTAATTTTCTTTATTGTGTGTCGCTGCTTTAAGCACCTATCAACATATTTGATCCGGCCTGGCGGCCAATGTACTCCTTCAGTGAACAATATTACTTACTATTTATTAAGGAAGCAAAACTTTACATTCAGCAAAACGTTTTATCTCTTGGTACCTGATGCTGAGGAGGCCAGTATCACTATCATTGAGGAAACCACTACCCACAACCACATATATATAATTTAAATTTACAGAAAACAAAACACGAAGTCAGAGGTGAGAGAACAACAAGCAGGTGTATTAGTTTGACGCTCGGGAAGAATGGAAAAAGTATTTGACGCTACGAGCCTACACTCTTCGACAGAAAAGATTATGAGCGCACTCAAAAACTTATAATTCACGTTTGTTATGTGTTCATTACCAACTGTTATTTTGATAATCCTCTTTTTAAACACATTATACTGGTGCGTGTGAATAATATTACAAAATTATCAATACATTTCAAGTAATTTTCAAGTATATAGTTTATTAAATGCTTCTTTTACAACCAGATTCTCCTCTCTAAGTTCGTTAATTTGCAGATATCTCTTTGGGATCATTGAACTATGTTTTATCCTTCTCGTCTTCTTTGCTTGTGTTTTACTTCTTGCTATGTTTTTCTGTATATTGTTACATGAAATAACCTCATTTATTCATTTATCATTGCCTGACAAATCTAGCCCTTATAATTTTATCAATCTAATGAGATGTTAGCGTTTCCAAACAATCGGTTCAATATTATTAGTATTCAATATCCATCATATACACAACTTGGCTATCTTTGAAACAACTCCCTTTGCTTTCCATATTAAGGTATATAAACTCTCTATCAGAGAATTTTATTATTTCTATGCGCTTGGAATAATTTTTGAAGTATACAACCAGACATTACTTTCTGGTTCATGAAATTTAATTATTTTATGCTTGCTATCACGCTGGTTATTTGGTATTCTTATAGCGTATTTCCCCACTTTTAAGCATGTAATATTCAAATGTGTGCAGATTATAATTTCTATGAGGCTTTGATATAGCAAACTATAATTTATTCTGACTTTTGAGGATAAATTTGTTTCTGTATTCATGTGAAGCTAAATGTAGAACATAGTTCAGGCCTGCATATTATAAGTTATATGATACAAAATATAAGCATGTAACAGCAAATCGTTTAAAGAGGAGAGCCACAATTCTTGTTTAAATCTATTGATCAGTGTCAACTTCGAATGAATAGACACAACCACGGTATCTCAAAGTCTCTGCACTTCAATGAATTGAGTGCTGTGAGAACATTATCTGCAAAAAGTTCTGCATAGAAAAAATACAATAGAGAATAGCATGTTCACATTCAAAACTGCTGGTACATATTACCACTGTCAGACCTAAGCCCCTGTGTCTAACTTTAACCTCCATCTGAGCTCCTGAGAAAAACAATAAATAGTTGCATACACAGCTCAAAGTAACAATTGCAGGCAAACTAATGGACAGAATCAGCTGCATCTTGGTGTCACTTTATGATATTCACTTTATAATAAATCGTACAAGTAAAGTACAAATGAAGCATAGAACAGTTATTGTACATGACTAAAGCTGTTTCTGGAATGCTAGAACTAGTAGATCTTTTTAATATGGTACGCATTCATGTAACCCAACTATCCTGTCATTGATAAGATCGAACTAAAAACTGTATAGTTGTTTCTATGTCCGGAACAACAAGTTATGACGTAGGGTATTTTTATGAGACAGTATTTTGCAAATACTTTTCGCTAAATTAAAATCGATAGTTATTTCAATGAGTTTCGGATTGTATGAGATAAATAGTAGATATTGCTTCGAGTTTGTGGGTTTATAGTAGACGTCAGTTTCACTTTGGTTATTCACTTTTCTTTATTAAACCATCAAGAATTAAAAGTTTCTCTTTGCTATATTCTATTGTGAATTGCGTGATTGTATTTACATCATTGATCAGTGTTTAAAATTCGTATACTTTATAAATACCTTCATTCCAAATGATAAAGTAGTCATCCAGATTATATTTTCCAGTTCTCACTAATATATTGCTAAAAAGATTATGCATATTTTTGTAGTGATTCTTGATATAAAGTCCATTCTAAATACACCATTACCAGGTTTGCAACAACTGGGGATGCTTTTGTTCCCATCGCAATTCTACATTTTGTCAGTAGTAACTGGTATCAAACATGAAGTAATTATTCGGGAGGATAAAATTTAACGTTTCAGTTATGAATTCCTTGTTGATGCACTCTGGATATTTTTCGAATGAAAATAAATTTGACGGTTTTTATTCCATAGTCGTGTGGGATATTAGTATACAGGTTCATGATATCAAATGCTTCCATAACTGCCTCTTCATTGATTGTTTTTGGGCGGTGGTTCAGCATAACTAGATCGTAGGATGCCCAGAACGCAGCTTAAGTTTCACATGATGGACCACTTGTAATAGATCGTAATTATAAATCTCTTGGTGATTGAACGTTGATGCATATGTCTGGTGATTCATTCTTGGCTTCATTAATTATCTGACTTCTGTGGATTTTTGAAAAACCATAGAAACGCCTAGAAAGTCTAGGTTATACGTTTAAAATTTATTATACAGTCGATTCTTTTGCCTGTCATATCTTTTCTGTGAAGGTGAAATGAGGAAGAAAGATTTTATACAATTACTCGGACAATTATATATCTATAAACTGCACTTTAAAATTGACGAAAGATTTTTTAAATGGAACAAAAATATATTCTGGAGAAGGCAACGGCAAAGTATTGCAGTTCATTCTTCCTTCTAATCAATTCTCTGGACAGGGTATTCTGAGACTAATTATAATATTTAGTTCATAGGATACCGGGACAAATCAAAGAAGATATTTATGTTAAATTATTAAGCATTAAGAATCAGTGAATATTAATTTGCTGTACGTCTTGATTTTATACTTTTTCCCATGAGTCTGTCAATCAGACGTTTTCGATAGAACGATATAAATCTCATTTCATAATAGAATGAGATTTCGCCCAGAAATCACGGAGATTCTTGGATGGAATAATTTGTGCCACATTTTTGTAATATTACTATTATGATGAAGAAACCAACGTATAAATTGAATGTTGTGCTAATTATTAAATAAACCATCAACCTTAAGGGCGTAAATGATAATGAAGTTTCCGTGTTTAAAACATTTGATATTCTTGCAGGTGGCATGATATGGAAAATATTAACTCTGAGAGCAACCTACAACTTCGTATTGAATTTGGGCCTCAAATTTGGTTTGGATGAAATCTCGCTACATTCGATGATGATCGCGACCTTAATTATTATGTTCAGATCGGCGTTAAATGAGGTGACACCAGAAACAACTAATACAACGTAATTTCTTAATGTATTTAGTTTTATGTCACTATGTTATGAGTCCACGTTACATGATTGTCAATGTTTCATATAATTCCGTTAATTGACGAAAACAATGAGTGGGTGAGAGAGATGGAAAAGGAGAAAGGGACATAGAGAGAAAGAAAGAGTGAAAGGGAGAGAGAGGGGAAAGAGATGAGAGAGAGAGAGAGAGAGAGAGAG
>NC_068985.1:58844052-58845582 GCF_001194135.2 Octopus bimaculoides | reverse complement strand
GAGAGAGAGAGAGAGAGAGAGAGAGAGAGAGAGAGAGAGAGAGGCGTAATTGTATTGAATACTTAACAGAATTCTCTTGATGTCAGATTTCTGTGTCACAAATTAAGTTTCACTTACGGATGTTGCTAGACTTTCCACTATTTAGATTTACATTTCCGATTAAAGAACACAAAACACTAAGATATCTAACTAATCTGTCTACCGAGATATTTGATATTGCCTTCCTCATTGATATTACTGACGGTGAAATCTCAACCACAAACTAGCAAATAACACACTAGATTAATTCCATATGTTCCTGCTGATTGGAGGGGTAAGATATGAAAATTGAGTCACTTTTGAAATTGTATTTACTCGTCTAACGTAGTCCGTGTGGCATGCTGATGAAGAGAATTTAGTGAGCTCTTTATTTTATGCTTACAATGTGGACTACGTCATCGATTCAAATGAAAAACATTATATTAAAAATATTATATTAATGAAAATTATATTAATCTATTACATTCTGCAGAAAGCGAGATACAATAATCTTGGTATTTGATCATTACATAATGTTAAGTTAAATAAAACGCTTCTTTTGATCTGAGTTCATGTGTTTCTATAATTCAATCAGTTTTAAAATCTATCTATCTATCTATCTATCTATCTATCTATCTATCTATCTATCTATCTATCTATCTATCTATATCTCTGTCTCTCTGTCTCTCTGTCTGTCTGTCTGTCTCTCTCTCTCTCTCTCGATATATATATATATATATATATTTAGATTCACGGTGAATATGGTACATAAGTTTAGGCACCAGAATTATGTATGGTATTATCCATACAGTTTCAAAATAAAGTGATTAAAGTCAAAATAAGCAACAAGGATATCCAAAGTTAATGCAATACGCTCGTTTCATGAGACTCCTTTAATTAAGCAATGTGAACATTACATCAAATGTAAAATGCAGAGCAATCCCCAGCTGCACAAAGATATAGAAATGTACTGAAATTTCATTTCAACAGGATATATTTTTGTAACTACATTTAAACTCTCCAAGTGGAAAGGAAGAATACAAAAAAACATTTTGACCTAGCCAGACCACACGGCTAGTGAATAATTCTAAACAGATTTTTAACTGTCACTGATTTTAATTGTTTTTTTGTTTCTGATTTATGGATCACCTTATCAGACCTAGTGATTCAAAGCTTAAGAGGGCACTGGCACACACATACGTATTAATACATACACAACCACCGTGTGTAAAATTCCTGTTTCTGTTCCTGGCACTTATCCAGACGTTCGCGTGCGGCAAGATGATTTTGACTGTTCTACGGCCAATTATGAAGGCTCACTGATTTTTGAGATGCCTGTCTTCCACTTGCTCAGTGAGGCTATTAAGTAGAACCCTTCCAAGTATTTTCCCAGTGATGAAAAAATGAGAAATTCCTCGATAGTCGTCACAGGACTGCCTATTTCCATTTTTCTTGTAGTCTCATCGTGTGAAAGATATCGGTGTGCTTCTGTGCCAAGACTCCCCCCCCCCC
>NC_068985.1:58842197-58844042 GCF_001194135.2 Octopus bimaculoides | reverse complement strand
GAAAAGTTTTCTGTCAAGTTTTCTGCAATCAATGTCCTCAGCATTGCTAGACAAAGGCCTGTTCAGGACTTTGTTGAAGAGTTCTACCCACCTTTCAAGGATTGCGTTTTTATCACTGAAGATAGTTGTCCAGTAAGCATTGAGCAGCGGTGAGGTTCTGGAGGAGTATGGATGGCATTCAGGACATCGTAAAAACGTTGGATCTATTGCTGTCATCGTACTCCTGTGTCTCATCTGACTCGTTGCTGAGCAACGAATTCTTCGTTTGTCTGTGCTTTACCTGCATCTTGCTTTGGATCGTGTTCTACGATGTTTTCTTGGAGTCCGATGCGTTGTCTTGCTGAGAGATTCTATAGGCTTCGTGCTTCTTATCGTACACCTTCAAAATTTCTTCACTGATGTTGTCAAACCAGTCTCCATGTCTGAGCTTTTGACGGCCCATATGAATGCTTTCCGTGTTGTACACTACGTCGCTGTATACCAACCAGTCTGCTTCTGCTTCCTTTCTACGAACGTTGAGTTGTCTAAACGTGCTGCCCAGTTCCTCGCTGAGGTTCTGTTTCACATTCTGCTGTTTCAATTCACTAATGTCTAGCTTGTTGTCTGACTTCCTTTGCGGTCTCCGCCTGGGCTGGATGTGCATTTCAATATTTACGAGGATACGTCGGTGATCTGAACAGCATTCGGCGACACATATGGACTTTTTCAGCCTAATATCCTGCCTGCCGAGTCTCCTGACAATGACGAAGTCAATAAAATGCAGTTCTTTTTGAAGTTCGTCAGGCGAAACACTGTTGGTGATCAGCAGGTCATGTGCTGCACAGGTCTTCAGCTGTAGTTTGCTGCTGCTCTTTCAAACTTCCTTTCTTACAAAGACTCCCTCCTGTGTCACATAATCTGTCCACCATAGATAAAACTGGTATGATGGTCTTCATAAATTATCTTTGAACTCATCAGAGTTAGTCCTGGTAGGGGCTTAAGCACTGATAATGGTAGCATACCACCTTCCCCTCAGGAGGAGCTGTACAGACATTGATCAATCATGCACTCTTTTAGGATGACTTGCTAGCAGGCTAATCTATCTAGATCATCCTGCTAGCAGAACTCCTGCTTCACGACTTTAGCCACTGCTGCTGCCACTCCAGAAGGAGTGAGGGGTGTAGCCGGTTTTGACCTATGTCAGCTGATATTTCCCTTCAAGTCCCATCTCACCCAGAGCTGAAATGTGGATGTTACAACTACCGAGTTCTCCTGCAACAATTCTTGCCCGTCTTTTGGGTCTGTTTGCTTTAGAGCTGTCCATAAGCCTTCGCACGTTCCATGTGCCAATGGTGAGAGATGTCATCGATATGTTCGTCTTGCTGTTTTAACCGAAAAGAAGGGATCACCGCCCGTAGCGGCATGCAGTCCAGGGTGAGGTGGTCCAGGCTGTGGCTTGGGTACCTTTTTCAGACTGTTCTTCAGGCCATATATGTAATGATCCTACATACATACATACATAGATACATACATACATGATACTTACATACTTACATGCATACATGCACACACATATGTGTATATGTTTACGTGTATGTTTGTGTATATGAGTACCTGTTTCTGCCCGTCTGTATGTCTAACTATCAGTCTCTCTCTCACTCTATGTGCGTGTATATCTATCTATCTATCTATCTATCTATCTATCTATCTATCTATCTATCTATCTATCTATCTATCTATCTATCTATCTATCTATCTATCTATCTATCTCTAATTGTATGTCTGTCTACCTGCCTGCCTACCTACCTACCTACCTACCTACCTACCTACCTACCTACCTACCTGCCTCTATGTTTATTTGTCTGT
>NC_068985.1:58838178-58842011 GCF_001194135.2 Octopus bimaculoides | reverse complement strand
TATATTTATATATATAATATACGTACACTCATGCATATGCTCCTGTCTTTGTGTGTCTGTATTTTAAGTTGCAGCTGTAGTGTCTTCCTCTTTTCTTTTTCTGAGTAATCCTATTTCCTTAAAATGTATTCTTTTCAATGGTATGAAAACATTCATAGAAGAATATAATATATGAAAAATAAATTAAGAAATTTATCGTAACATGGCAGAAGAAGAACAAGATTATTCCAGGAATGAAATAATTTTAAAATTAAATTCATGGCATATGTTTCAGGTAAGTTATAGCATAGTTTCTAGGGTTTTTTTTTGTTTTTGCTGTTTAGACATGTTACCGGCAGATTGAAAAAAGTTTTTATTGACGAAAGAAGAATTTCAATATATGTGTGTGTATGTGTGTGTACTTATGTATGTATGTATGTATGTGGTGGGTGTGTGTGTGTGTGCGAGAGAGAGAGAGAGAGAGAGAGAGAGTGAGGTAGAGAGAGTGTGTGTGCAACTATTTTATTTGCGAAATAATCACATTATAACACCTGTCCTCCTTGATATTCCTTCAGTTTATAGTCATGTCATTTCCAATATATTTCAGTTAATATATTTTCATTTATATCCATCCCTGAATATCTCTAGATGTTCTAATGAGATTTTGATTGACATAGAATACAATAACTTGAAATTAAGTTATTTTAGATATACAAGCGAAAGGTTATGGCACCATCAACATTTAGAAAACGATGATATTTGTTTCCAGTCCTCCATAAGAAAAAATATTATTGCCAAAGGCGCAGGAGTGGTTGTGTGATAAGTAGCTTGCTTACCAACCACATGGTTCTGGGTTCAGTCCAACTGCGTGGGACCTTCGGCAAAGTGTCTTCTACTATGACCTCGGGCCGACCAAAGCCTTGTGAGTGGATTTGGTAGATGGAATCTGAAAGAAGCCCGTCGTATATATGTATATATATATGTGTGTGTGTGCGTCTGTGTGTCTGTGTTTGTCCCCTCAACATCGCTTGACAACCGATGCTGGTGTGCTTAGGTCCCCGTAACTTAGCGGTTCGGCACAAGAGACCGATAGAATAAGTACTAGGCTTACAAAGAATAAATCCTGGGGTGGATTTGATCGCCTAAAGGTGGTACTCCAGCATGGCCGCAGTCAAATGACTGAATGGCTGAAAGAAGTAAAAGAGTAAAAGGGAAATATATCCATGTTTGGATACAGTTGAATATTCGTAGCAAAAAAGGACATCTGGCTGCAAAACATCTCCAGCAATGGATTCTGACAAACTTCATGGCAACTGCGAAGATGGCGGCGACGACAATGACGATGATAATGAATTAAAATTTACTCTTCCTTATGGAAACTACTCATACAATTATAAAAAATGGTACAGACCCCCTTCGGTCATGAAAAACCATGGGATTGCACATAGAAAGTTCCCCTCTGAAGTACAAGACTGGACAAGGTTGTTTATGGAAGACCAGCCGTCGCCCATGCATACCAGCCACCCCTCTCCACTTCACCGATGTTATCAAAGGGAAAGGCTAAGGTCGATACAGTTTGGCACTAGTGACATCGCAACTCATTTATACAGCTGAGTGAAGTGGAGCAACGTGATATAAAGTGTCTTGCTCAAGAACACAATACACAGCCTGCTCCGGGAATCGAACTTACTACTTCGTGGTTGTGAGTTCGACGTTCTAACCACTGAGCCATGCGCCTTCATATTTATACACTAATCTAAGGTGATTTGAACTCGTCATTCTTGTATTTTCTCTCATTCTTTAACAGATCATTCTTTCTCTATTGCCTATCTTTACTCTCTAATAATATCCAACGTGTATAGCATTAATGACGTTATATCAAACTTCAAGTGATTTCATCTATATTATTTCGATTAGAGGATCTGATAAAAAATTTTTGGAAACCTTTAATGAAAATTACCTCGGATTTTAAATGTCATTTTATAGATATCATGGCGTGAGCCGCCATGAGATTTTATCGTTAACCCACGTGACGTGACGATTTTAAACATACACATCATATCAACAGTACTTGAACGAACTTGGTACAATTGCTATATAGTAGTAAATTTTTAACAAAAAATTTACATGTTACCGTGAAATAATTTCCATCAGGAAGGGAGGAGTTACCTATAAATACTTCAGCATAAGCATTAAATGCAAACAAAATAAAATAAAGCACGAACAATATTTTGATAAATATTTTTTCAATTTATGAGACATTAAATGTTAGGGAATGAAATGTTAGTCGTGACATTTTCTCATTATATCTTTCTCTCTAGCTCTTCAGCAAGGTAATCGGTTTCCATGGTACATAAGTGACCGAGAACGCAACATCAACCTAGTGAATTGGATGTCAATCCGTTGCAGAGTTAAAGGGGTGGGAGAAAAGCCATTTGCATCAACCCCGGTATATTACTGCTACATTATTTGACTGGTAATTTATTTTATCGACACCGATGATGACATACTAAGTCGAAATTGGTGTTATTTGAAATCAGAAGGCCAGAGGAAATGCCGCTCATGATTTTGTTTGACGTGCTGCCGTTTCTGCAATCCAACCATCTTTCATCAAGATATACTTCATTGTAAATCTCTTGCCCTGTATTAGAAGTTAAGAAAAATACTACAGATTCAATTTCGTCGTACTGGAATGAATCATTAAATATAAGCCGTATTTAGTTTATCTATCTGCCATCAAATTCGTCCACATATTTCTTTCTATGAATTTATTTGCAAGTTGATGGATGAACTGAAGGGAAATTAGTTAACATTGTACCCAGTTTTGTTTAAAGACTCGGATTCTCATTATTTAGGAAAGTGCTAGCGTATTCATTTACCATCTCCGTAAATTATATGCTAAACATTTTGCAGATAAAATTTTGAAATGACTGAAATGATCAAGAAAACCTCTGCTACAGCTTATGTAGGAATTTGTTCTTCAATGAAAAAATATAGACGAAATAATTATCATGCGGAAGCGTGTATCATCGTAGATATCAGAGTAGGAAATGCGATGTCAAAGTTGGAAAATTAGTAAGTCCTATTTATGATCTACTCATGCTCACACGCAAGATGGAAAAATGTTTATTTCTTAATTACTATAATTTACATTCCACCGTCAGCTATTACTATGTCTCCTTCTAGTTTTGAGTGCATGGTTCATAAATTGATGTACGATGGTCTAAATAGTATTTTTAAAAAAACATATAGATACACATGCACAAACACACACAACACACACATTCTCACAAACAAACACTTATACTCACTTATACACATATATGCAGGCATATAGTGTATATGTATATGTATCTGCATAGGGGTGCGTTCCACTATTATCAGCTCATCACACTGTAATTTCCTGCTGAAATCTATATAGATCTATATATGGCTGTTAGTATTTTCTCTAATATATACTTAAACACTCTTATCGTGTTTACTCTTGGCTCGATTTGATAGAATTACATCACTCGTTAATTTTTACTTAAGGGAATCGTTTTGGTAAAATATCTTCCACTTCCAATATTTCATTAATTCTCTTTCGTGACAAGGCCCCGAGTCTGTAGCAATTTACGATTCTCTATTTGTTGTTTATACTACCTGGAAACACTCAGCACCCTTCAGCTTCATACTTATATCCTACTTTCTTGCCTGTTACTTTCTGTTCCATCTTTCAATACTTATTAGATTAAGTATTTCCATCCATGTTGCTCGTTCTGTATCACGTAATTTAGACGCACATACACACAAACGCAAACATATACATAGAAACATACATAGAAACACACACACACACACACACACACACACAC
>NC_068985.1:58832068-58838032 GCF_001194135.2 Octopus bimaculoides | reverse complement strand
TATACACACGCACACACACGCACACGCATATATATATATATATATAAACACACATACATACACATATATAGATATATATTTATCTTTGCTATTTTCTTATTCCATGTATATTACCATAACGATAATCATTAAATTATACCCTTTCCTCGGTGCCTCCTTTTCTTCGTTTCCTCTCTATCTCACCGTTTCCTTCTTTTTGTTGCGATTGCTATTCCCTTTCTACATCTTCCCCAATTATCATACTTATATTAACTTATATTGCTGAATAATGAACAGTTTTACGCAATTTGTTACAAAATAAACAACTCACTACTTGGGCTTGAATTTCTATTTCAAGGTAATCTACTTTACGTAACAAGATATTGCCTTAATCTGTGTCTGGATCTTTCCAGTTTCTTTCCTTGCTCACGATATACATTGAAAACTACGGGCCTATCTAAAGAATCTTGATAATTATCACAGATCGATATCGCTGTGAAGAATCAGTGGACTTACACTATATAATAACTTCTATTTACGATTAGTGTTCCTATCCAATCATACAAACTGAATTTATACCCTGATGTCAATGAAATCTGCACCAGTTATGCGTTTGGGGTCGAGTTAACTACAATGGTTCATTACACTTCATAAGATTTTTGTGTTTTCTCGTCATTTTTAATCTCCTTAATTTGTCATAGCTGTTATTGTTTGAACACTCCCGACCCACCAAAGAACAAATTTTTATTTATACATTAAACGATGGCGGTGGTAGTAGTGATGATGATGATGATGATGATGACGATGATGATGATGATGATGATGATGATGATGATGATGATGATGATGATGATGATGGTGATGATGATGATGAGGATGAGGATAATGATGACGATAATCTCAAATTGATTCGTATCTGTTCTATTTCCTGGAGTTTCAAATTTCCTGGAGTAATTGAAGCCTGTTACTAACAGTTGCTTAATTTTTATATGCTTTAAGTCTTGTGACTGTCATTCACTATGATTTTATTATTTTGTCTTCTATATCTATTTTTGCACATGATTCACTTTTATTTTAATCGGTTTAAACTTTCAAATGAAGTTATTTTACTGGTGATTCTTAATTTGAAGTGCGTGTATTTACCTGGACGAGACATTGTGTACTTGTCTCTGAGTTATCAAAGATAATATCCAAATAAATGAAAGAGAACATTCAAATGAATGACAACAGACAATTTACACAACATTAAGGAGATGAAAAGACTTTAGATTTACTTTGGACGAGATGGAATAATTTAACTCTAAAACTGATTATTATTAACATAGAACTGAAAATCTATTTCTTCTCAGAAATACTCTTGCATCGTACGGAAAATGATAAAGTTGCAAACGATAAATGGCACCGAAAATGCGATTCGGCTCGCTGGATATATATATATATATATATATATATATATATATATATATATATATATACATCAAATATTATTTTTCAAAATGATATAAAAAAGAAAAAGAGAAATATGACATCGCGACTTTTTGCAACATTCCGAAGGGAGGTGCGTTGTATGAGTGGATATTGAGGAGAAAGGAATATCTCGTCAGAAGGTTTTAATTTTTGCATATATTGTGCACTTTAACGCCACTATTTCCTACGACTCTCTTTAAAATATTTTAACAGTTTACTCAAACGTAAATTGCTTCCCTGCATCATACAGTTATCTTGATCGGTATAATGTCAAAACAATACTTTCGTTGAGAACATCGAGGGATGCTATCAATACAATTAGACCGCTAGCCACAACACGTTCTTTATTTTCTCTTCGTTTCTTTCTGCGTTCATTTCTCTGGAAGAGCCTAGGCTGGAAACGTTAAAGACATTTTCACTTCCCGAGCGTTAAACTAATACATCTGTTTGTTGTCTACACCACTTGTCTCGTCATTTGTTTTTTGTTTGTGAATTTTCCATATACATATGTGTGCATATATATATACATACATACATACATACATACATACACACACACACACACACACACGCACACACATATATATATATATATATAAATATATATATATATATATATATATATATATATATATATATATATATATACATATACAATACGAAGACACACACACATACATATGTGAGTGTGTGCATATATAAATACACAGAGATGCCGTCCATCCCTCCATGTTTATATGCATATAGACATCACTAACCCTGTCGATACACACCACCGCATATATATATTAGACACATTAATGTACGCACATGCAGACACATATACATACATGTGATGTGTACGCACTGGTGCCATTCAGCGTATATGCATGAACGTATCAATGTATTTTTACACATACACCAACACCTACACACATACATATTGTGCACACACACACACACATATGTACATATGTAGAGACACACACATATACACTCACACACGCACACACATACACACTCAAACATACATATAAAAATATACTTATATAAATATATAAATATATTTATATAGCGTGCGTACATATATACAAGCACAGACATATACAAGGGTGAATGTATACTAAGTTAGAAAAATACACTCGTAGATATATTCCTGTGGAGATATATACATAGACACATATCGACGTTTACATTGCTTCATAGGTATATAGGTACACCGATACATACATACGCATGTGCAATCGTACGTAGATATAAAGATAGGCCTATAGCTACGTAGGTTGGCACAGCCCAATACATATATATATATACATGCGCAGATGAATGTTTTAATACACGTGTGGATAAGCCCACATTTGCTTACATGCACACATATACACACACATACAGGCACGTACGTATATACATACATATGTATACCTATATATATATATACGCATACACAAGGATGAAATAGATGCAATTGTATATTCAACCACATACATAGACATATTTTGGACATTTAGGCATGTAATTTTTGATGCTGGATGTTCAAGTACCCATACTTCACCAAAGTATGTGAACTACTAGCAGCACACCATAATAATACCAACATCTAGCTTGAAGCGAAATGTAAATCTTATGATTTTGAAGCCTATTACATCACCTGATGAGACTCCTCGCCCTGGGAAATGCATCTGATGTCATTATATCGTACCTCACTCGATATGGAGCAGGGCAGAAGGCAGCCTAAACGATTGATGTACGAAAGAAAGTTTCTAGTTACAATGCGTCTTCCTTATAAATCATTTCAAATATACCCAACGTGCACCTAGGAAATCCTTACGTATATCCAGCGACGAAATCGCAGTTCTGCGGATGTCGTTTGGTAGCAATAACTGGTGAATGTGCTCTCACTATCCATCTGTCTCACTTCTCACTCTCCCCCTCTCTCTCAATGTCTCTCTCTATATATACATATATATACGTATATATAAATATATATACATATGTATATATACACACATATATATATATATATACATATTTATATATATACACAAACGCACATATATACTTATATATATACATACATATGCACACACACATATATACACATATATAGACACACACACACACACACACACACACACACACACACATATATATATATATATATATGTAAATATATATACTTACATTTTTACATCAATGGCTGTTACTATAAGTAAAGCCAACTTCCTCTTTCACACATTATCCAAGAATACATGTGTTTCTAAAGATAATCGAAGCGCTTGCATACACTACAAAGAAACTCCTTTCACGGAGGTTAGTGACTCTCTGGTAAAGAATTTATAACATTTTTGAAAGAAATAATTTTAAAATAAGACCTTTTTTATACTTAATAAAACTGTTTCAAGTAATTTTCACAAAGACTTTTACATACATACATACATACATACATACATACATACATGCATGCATGCATACATACATACATACATACATATATACATACATACATAAATGTGTGTGTGTGTATTACGAAAACTTTTGTGTTTCAATTTCAGGTGTGTATTGTGTAATATAAAACATTTTACTTTAGTTGTAGACTTACAACATAACAAATACCAACAACTGATGACTGGAAGACAGATGAGAGTACACAGTCCAGTCACGAAGCGACATCATGAGAATCAAATATGAAAGGATTTATAAAAAGAATTAATTTAAGGCAGATATATATCATTTTGATACTTGCAAGAATGTACAAAGTGTTTCCTTTGAACGTGTCGCGTCATGATTTGACAGGTACTTTAACAATGTGTGTGTATACATATATTCACATATATATATATACATATATATATATATATATATATATATAAGGATGTATGTGACTCTGTGTGCACCTGTAAGCGCATGGGCATGCATGTATATGTGTATGAATAAATATGTATGTATATATATATATATATGCATACATACAAAATCACAGACACACACACATACACGCACTCGCACACACACACACACACACGCATATACATAGTATCTCTTATTCCAGTCTTCGAGAAAGAAACAGGTTATAACTAGACTTATCATATAATGAAGATATTTGAAAAAGGATTGCCTATTTATTGCCGAAGGATATATAGCATTCTTTACACACAATACGCACACGGTAACACAGAATCACGGACACATACATTCCAAATCATTCATCAGAATATATACATACATGCATGCATATATATATATATATATATATATATATATATATACTCTTTTACTCTTTTACTTGTTTCAGTCTTTTGACTGTGGCCATGCCTTTAGTCGAGCAAATCGACCCTAGGACTTATTCTTTAGAAGCCTAGTACTTATTCTATCGGTCTCTTTTGCCGAACCGCTAAGTTACGGAGACATAAACGCACCAGCATCGGTTGTCAAGCGATGTTAGGAGGGGAGGACAAACACAGACACACAAACACATACACACATACATATATACATATACATATATACGACGGGCTTCTTTCAGTTTCCGTCTACCAAATCCTGAGCCTATAGTAGAAGACACTTGCCCAAGATGCCACGCAGTGGGACTGAACCCGGTACCATGTGGTTGGTAAGCATGCTACTTACCACACAGCCGCTCAACGTGTAGTAAACAAGCACAAGAACATATACCAAATACACAGACGCACGGAAAACACAGAAAGTCACACAGCTTCCCTTCAGTTATCGGCCACATGGTCGAGCGCAATTTCGGCCATTATCGATAATATGCTTCCACTCTGGAGGCACCTGCAAAAGACTTGCTAGGAATGGGACCCAAACATAAGAAAACAAAAACGACATGGGCTCCAGACGAGAACGTTAGTCGACGGACGAGGCACAAAACAACTAGCAGAATAAATGCTTAGAGCCACACGAAGACAACAATTCCAATGATAATAATCTATGAACAATAAAAAGGCCTTAGCGCTGCACAATAAGACGAAAATGGTAAAAGCGATTGAGAAATGAAAACCTGTCTTAAAGGACTATAGACGGGATGGGGGAGAGTAGTATTTTTATCAGTCAAACAAGTACGTGTATATATATTCTTATTCTTTTAGTATTATATTTGATTCAGTCATTTGGTTGCGGCCATGCTGGAGCAACGCTTTAGTCGAACGAATCGACCCCAGAACTTATTCTTTATATGACTAGTACTTATTCTATCGGTCAGTTTTGCCGAACCGCTAGGTGAGGGGGACGTAAACACACCAAAATCGGTTGTCAAGCGATGGTGGGGGGGGGGCAAACACAGACGCACTAACATACACACACACACACACACACACACACACGCACACACATATTTGTATATATATAGTCCCAGTTGTGGCTGTGTGTTAAGTAGCTTGCTTACCAGCCACGTGGTTCCGGGTTCATTCCCAGTGCGTGGCACCTTGGGCAAATGTCTTCTATTATAGCATCGGGCCGACAAAAGTGAATTTGGTAGTGAGTGAATTTAGTAGACGGAAACTGTTTGGAGCCCGCCGTGTATAT
>NC_068985.1:58830999-58831389 GCF_001194135.2 Octopus bimaculoides | reverse complement strand
ATATATATATATATATATATGTATATATATATATATATATATACATATATATATATGTATGTATTATATACATGTATACATTGGCACTGTCAAGTCCAAGGGACGTATGACCATCACTGACAGATTATCATAATCTAGAACCTAGGTTCTAGCTGTTAACAGCAATGTCTGTGAGTAAACTCTCATCTACAAAGACAAGTAGTCAATGAAAAGGCAAGAGCACGGTCTGCGGCTTTGCAATGAAGCGTGTGTTATTTCGGAGTTTCATTCTCCAAGAGACATATCTCAATAATCACTGTGGTGACCGTGAGACAAGCTGTGTTGGGTTACATTTTAACTTTAGCACTTTGACTGACTTGACATACATGTATGCATACAAATATATATATA
>NC_068985.1:58826901-58830584 GCF_001194135.2 Octopus bimaculoides | reverse complement strand
GATACTGTATGCACAAAAGTAGAAAGCCTTTTTACTTATGCGATGTATACTCATATGTGTGTTTATATATATATATATATATATACCTACTTACATCCATACACACTCACACACACACACACACTCACACACACATGAACACACACACATATATATAAAGGTAAGCAGAGTTAGTGGTTGTAGTAACCGACTGAGGGATAAAAATATCCGTATTTACTATCGGTATCAGTTACCTGAGCTATCCCTGAGCATGGGTATGAAGGCACACTATGCTCGTTGGGGTACAGGTTACAGCAGAATAAACAAAAGCTTATCAGGAATGAAGTTTAAATAATCAGAAAATGGAGAAAACTTTTTATCATCAAACAAATGCAGTCCAGTTTGTTTATTTGTTCATCAAATATCTTTCTCCATTTTTTGATTATTTAAAATTTCCATTTCTGTAATCGCGATTACTTTCCATTTAACGGAAATACTGTTAAGGAAACACTGATAAATATCATCCCGCATTCACATATCTTTTTAATTTGCCTTTACCAAAATATTACCTTAAATTTATAGATCTCTTGGGAGCTCCAAGCATAAGTATTTCAAAGTATCTTACTTTTGTTCGTCGATTATTGATCACCCATTTTCAATGCATTCATTATTACGTGCTTTTTTTTTTTTTACCAATTCAGACAATTGGAATAAACACTTGCTCAGTAACAAATTGTTGTGCTGAGACAGAATTAATTCTTAATTAAAATGTTTATTGCATGGGCCTCTCGTTATCATTCTAGACGTTTCTTCTTTACATTAATAAAAATAGTAATCTATATCACCCTTTTTTCCTTGATCAATACTTACCGTTGTTGTACAATTCTCCAAAACTTCAGTTTTGTTCTGTGTAAATGACTTGATGCAGGGTAATTACTTTCACACCACACTCACGATAACTTAATGATGAAATTCTTGTACGATTTCAATGCACCGTTATCAACATTTTAAATAATGGCATACTTTTCATGCAAGATATTGAAAATGCGTGTGCTAACGTTCGCATAGTATGTATATATGTATGTCCGTATGCACGTATGTATGCATGTATGTATGCACGTACGTATGTACGCATGTACGCATGTACGCATGCATATAGGCGGATATATATATTTATATTACATACACATACTCGCACACACACACAAATACACACACATGCATATAGTGTATATCATAAGAACACGCTTAACGGTGATCTCCAGCTTTCAGCCTGCTCGACTTCATCAAACTGATCTTGGTGAGCAAATCGAAACTTCGATGTTGCTTTTAGCCTTTTCCTTGTAAACCATTAGTAAATCTGTATTGAGAAATACTTCAACTGAGAGAGAATTTTTTTTATTTAAAAGCTAACCCCCCCCCCCACACACACACATATACACACAGGCACATACGCATACTAAACTTAGCCCTGTGTCTATTACAAGCTCTAAACCTTACAAGGCCTGAGTTTTATCCGGTTACTATGGTATATTAGTACCTGAAAATTCATCACTCCTTCCGAAACGGATTGCTTGTCCATCGCACCCGTATACATCTACATGTATATAATAACTTCAAAATTTTTATTTTGAGTATATTATTACATATTGTTTGCCAGGGCCTCCTTCCATTCCTGTACACAAACAATTTCTTCAAGCAATACACTGAAAATGTGTGATTCATAAATATATATTCAGCATAGTTTTTTTTTTCTGTTTGACACACATTTTCCGTTTGATTATACTTCTTACACAGAGATAGTTTCTTTTGAAGCAATATTCATAATTGGCATGAGAATGTACATCTGGACAAAAACTATCAATATAACCGGGACAAGTGAGTCAAAAGAAAATGTTTTTTTTCTTTATGTATCTTCAACAACAATACGTATGAGAGAAGACGGCCAACGGAATGACAACTTCTGTTATTTTGTTGTTTGTTTCAACAGAAACATGGTAACAAAGGTATTTTAAATGATAAAGTTATTTTATTAAATTCTTTATTATTTTCAAATTTAATTGAAACTTGGGTCTTGCATTTGAAGACAAAGTAAAAATGAGGTTAAGAGGAATCGGAAACATAGACATGGAAAATGATTTTGACCTTGAATTTTAGACTTTTAGACATTTAGTCTATTGAAGATCATTTGAAATATGTTTCATTTTTTGTTGTAAACGTTCCACAAGAAGCTAAAACTTTAAAACTTAGACAAGTAAATAATAATGCGGCGAGCAAGAGACAAAAAATTACTAATGAGAAGAATGCTTGAAAATCATAATAATTCTAAGTGAATTAACTGCTAAGGTTTTTCAATTTAAAATTGAATATCAAATAAAAGACATTACAAGCAGTAATTTTAGACTGAAAATTAAATCAAGATTACATACGTCAGTATTAAATTAGTTCTAAAATATTGTAGAGTTTTACATTCCAGTAATATGTTATGTATATCTAATTTCGAAATTGATACGGAAAAATATATAAGACTATTTTCTTGAATAGAATCAAACGTGAAGTAAGTCGCAAAAAGAAAAAAAGGAAAACAACAATGACTTATTACTTACAAGTTTAGAAATATTGATTTAAAAAAAAAATATTTCTAAGTAAACAACAACGACAATCTTGTTGGAGAAAGAAACACTCGGTTATTCAATCCATTGGAAGCGGTTACTGTCATCAAGTGATGATAGTGATCTAAGTTACGTGCAACTGATTCCATTCTGTCGAAAAACATTCGAATGTATGTCCTGCTTCCTTTCTTCTTCCTGCTACTTGTACAGATTTCCTTTTGTAATTCAAGTAAAAGAAAATAAGTACCTGGCCAATATTTGTTTTACATAACACTATAATATTAGTTTTAAATTTTCGCACAAGGTCAAACTGATCTCAGAATATGAAGACGGACAAATGCCGCTATGCATTATGCTCCGTGTGCTAACGATTCTGCCACGTCAGCGCCTTATATTTCGGGAAATATTGATTTCAGATTTTGGCACAAGTCCAGCAATTTCGGGGGAGGGGTTCAGTCGATTACATCGATCCCAATGTTCAACTGGTACTTATTTTATCGACATTCGAAGGATGACAAGGAAAGTCAGACTCGGCGAAATTTGAACTCAGTACGTAAAGACAGACGAAATGCCGCTAAGCATTATGCCTAGCGTGCTAACGAGTCTGCCATATCACTGTCTTATATATAGGGAAATATTAAATACAATATTATAACTTGGACAGCATTTGAACTCAGAATATAGAGTTACACAACTAACTATTAGAACAATACATTTAATATGTGGCTTTATTACTTCTGACAAATCAAGAATACCAGATATCGTGAATCTGAATAAAGAGAATGGAATTCTCCAGGATCATCTGAACCAAATATGATGCTATTTCAGGTAAATGTTTCTATAAGAAATTCTATAAAGGATGGAATTACTTTACAAGTATCATTTTATCTCATGTACTTTTAACTTTATTTGTATTTCCTTATTAGAGACATCTAATTAGTATATTAATTAATTTCTAAATTTAACAACCATTCATCTACTTATGCCCTTTCTTCTTCTTCTTCTTCTTCTTCTTCTTCTTCTTCTTCTTCTTCTTCTTCTTCTTCTTCTTCTTCTTCTTCTTCTTCTTCTTCTTCTTCTCCTCCTCCTCCT
>NC_068985.1:58824128-58826108 GCF_001194135.2 Octopus bimaculoides | reverse complement strand
TTATTATTATTATTATTATTATTATTATTATTATTATCATCATCACCAACATCATCATCATAATCATCATCATCATCATCATCATCATCATCATCATCATCATCATCATCATTATTATTTGCAACGGTAAACGTCACATGTTTTTTTCGAACACTCTCCTTAAGTCTCGTTTAAAATATATGTTTTCATCCGTTTGGTGTCGGATTTCGTTAAACATTTTCTTACAACTGGTCATTACGAGCACCAGGAATATATTAACTGATGCCCTTCGGTGGTTTTTTTCCCGTAAAGGGCAATATTTGGTTTTCTAAGGAAACATTCTCCCAGTGTTAAAAAAAGTCAATATACAAGATGGCACCAACAACACCCATTATTGGAACATTGAGGGAAGAGAATCGTTTCTCCCACAAATCCCTTCAATAACCGAAGACTTATCTCTTCTTCTTTCACTCATTCCACTAAATAAGAAGGAGCAATGCGGAGAGCACGGCGGTAGCGGCAAGAGTAACAACAATAATAACATCTCCAGCGTTTCTCCCAGCAGTTGTGGCCGCTGTTTGTCAGACGGTATTTTCCGTAGCACATCTCATTGACGGATTTACAGTTCTGGTTCAAGTGTAGAACAAAAAAAAGCGCTTGGCATTTGGAGTGCCGGCAAGTGCTCACTTCTCTCACTTCTCTCACTCTCTCTCCCTCTATCTTTCACTCAGTGGAGCCATGCAATCGGTAGAAGTTCTACATTGGAGTTCTATGTGGGATCAGTGGCACGCATGAGCGACAATTTACTCGGGGAAACTCTGGGCGTTGGGAGAAATCATTTACCTTGCCCCCCGGAGAAATTTTGGGACGGGCTTGTAGATAATTTCCAGAAATCCTTAGCCTGTAATTGCTACACCGGGGATCTGCCAGTTCGAGACAACCTCAATAGGCACCTAGATGCTACCAGATGAATCTGTACGCGATGCGCGCAGAGCGATGAAGCTGTTGTACATGGGTTCCACCATTGTTCAGGCATTGTTGATTTGTGGAGCTATTGTCACGTGTAGGGCTGATCCGGTTATCGTCTGAGTGCATCATGAAGATTGCCTCACCATCTTCTTTTGACCGAGAAGAGTATAGTTTTCCTCGATCTAGTGCCTACTGCGAAAGAAGTAGTGTACTGAACGAAGTTGAAAGGAATGTACTCAGCTACTTTTCTCTTCGGCCAAGCCCACATGGATGTCGTTAATTTCCCCTTGTAAGGAAAGTGAAGTTGGAGAGGAGAGTGCTACTCACAAATAATTTGTTGGAAGGTAGGTGAATGAGGAGGGAATGGCCCATGTGAGTCGGCCTACTCTGTAAATGAGCCTGTAAGCCAGTGAAGAGGAGAAAGAGAGGGGTACCTGCCTACCTAGTATGCTCTTAGAGATCGGGGTGACCAGGATGTGTGGGGTTTCCCCCGTTGCCTTAGTGTAGAACTCCCCTTATATGATTTGAACTCAAATGTTAATTGTTATTATTATTTTTTCGTTTACACGTGTTTCGTGCTCCACTGCTCTTGTCTCTTATTTTATGTATTGTTCTTTTTATTTGGTGTTCGGACCTCATGCCCAATGAAGGAAAAGAATATAATAATGATAATAATAATAATGATAATAATAATAATAATAATAATAATAATAATAATAATAATAATGATAATGATAATAATAATAATAATAATAATAATAATAATAATGTTTGAAAAACCTTAAATTTGACAAGAGTATCAAACCTACAAAGACCCAAAAACTAAAGAAAAAATATAACATGAAAACCATAGTTGACATTGATGCCACCATAGAAACCATCAAGCAAAAGGTATGTGCTAAAGCTGCCCGCATAGCAAGGTATGAAAAGCGTGTTAAATTCTTCCGAGATAATAACATGTTCAAAAATAACCCCAAAAATTTCTACAGGAAGATAGGGAAAACACCAGTAACAATAAAGTCTGTCCCATCA
>NC_068985.1:58816522-58820582 GCF_001194135.2 Octopus bimaculoides | reverse complement strand
ATTATTATTATTATTATTATTATTATTATTATTATTATTATTATTATTATTATTATTATTATTATTATTATTATTATTATTATTATTATTATTATTATTATTCCTTCGTAACACAGTGTAGGTAAATAAGCACCGGAGACTTTAGACATCTATCAAGTCACAGCAAGAACGTCAGACAGATAATACTTTCCTTAAGATGTGCACTTATTATTATTATTATTATTATTATTATTATTATTATTATTATTATTATTATTATTATTATTATTATTATTATTATTATTATTATTGTTGTTGTTATTATTATTATTATTATTATTATTATTATTATTATTATTATTATTATTATTATTATTATTATTATTATTATTATTATTATTATTATTATTATTATTATTATTATTATTATTATTATTATTATTATCACCACCATTATTATTATTACTTTATGCTTGACTTTTGCACTCATTGATGAGTTCTTCTTTTATCTAAATCAGTTTCTCCAGCTCGTTTAGGATTCTGGCCGTGCAATGGTCCTTTTTTTTTTCAAGCTTTCCGGTTTGGCTTTCGTTTTACCCATTTTTGCTCCCTCGGTGACTGGGGTGTCCTCTTTCTCATCATCATAATTAGGGAGGCTAAGCTCTCGTCTGTATTTATACGCCTCCTTTGAGATTGCATGCAGTTTCTTAATCTGTTCATGTTGCCTTACCAGCAATATCATCCGGTCGGTGATACTTTGGATGTACACTTCAGGTCCTATCGTTGTCGTTTTATATGACGTTTCATGCTGGATTTGACCTCTGCTGCTTTCCTTTCGTGGGAAATAGAACCTGTGTACATCTGATTTTTGGTGGTACATCCTATATATTATTATTATTAATATTATTATTATTGAGTGAGAGAGCAGTGCATACCATCAAAGTGACACTGGGGTAAAATATACGAAACACAATATACCCATCATGACTACCCGTCTGATAAGGGTACACCAGGCACATGCATCACAACCATATGTGCGCGACATAGTTATATCATATCAAGATAAACAGCACATGACCTCGCAGGTGGGGTCCAGTTAGAATTTTCTTCAGGTCGAGTAGCCCATTCCGTTCAAAAGGTCCCTGAATAAGGGTTGTTTAAGGATGTTGAGCAAAACACCCATGCTTCCAGAGGTGAATTATTCAAACCGCAAAGAATTCCTCTCAACACATGGCTATAATGCACCCCCACTACTTCTGCTCATGATCAGAGATGCACATATCGTCAGCCACCAAGGGACAAATTATTATTATTATTATTATTATTATTATTGTTGTTGTTGTTGTTGGCGGTGGTGGTGATGATATTATTATTATTATTATTATTATTATTATTATTATCGTCATCATCATCATCATTATTATTATAGACGTCGCACAGTATACAATATCGTGAAATTGTTGCATGAATATATTGTGTCTACCAGGTGTTTGTACTGTTTGTCAAATCACAACAAAGACTTCAGATTGACAGTAGTTTACGCAATATGCGGACAGTTCCAAGTAATGCCGAATTTTGCAATACATCTAGATTGTAGGGTATGTTTAACGTTTTCCGATGTTTTTTTTTCCAGATTGGGTGGTATTGAACCCAATGCTCCGATGGCAATAGGAATAGCCTTTATGTTTGACTCTCGTAGCTGCCGTATCTTAGCGATCTCAATTCTCAGGTCTCCATAATTATCAGCCTTTTCTCTTTCATGAAGATATATTGAACTCCTGTCACTATCACGTCAGTTATCAGGCACTCTTCTTGGCCCCACCTAAAAGTTAATGTAGGAAAATGTACGAAAAAAACAAGAGACGAGGACAGGTGGTGTAAACAACAAAAGGATGTATTAGTTTGACGCTCGGGAATACAGAAAATCTTTAACGTTTCGAGCTACGCTCTTGAACAGAAAGAATACGGAGAAAACAAGGAGAAAAACACGGAGAAAAAAAATTGAATGGTGTTTGGTCAGCGATTAATCATATCCGCCTTCAGTGTTGTAATACCTTATCTGTCTGGAATTCAAACATCCACATGAATTTTGCTTTCCCCTTTTCGTCCATTATCTTTTCCGGTGTATATTGGTACCCAGTAGCCGTAACCTCATATCCATACTTACGGCATAGTAGCCAGTGGAGGTTTTGGGTTATCTTGTCGTGTCTACACTTGTACTCTCTCTGCGCAAGACTTTCGCAAGCACTAACAATGTGAGTCATGCTGTCGATCCTCTTCCAATACATTCTGGAGAGATCCGTTACACTTGAGTGGTATATATTCTTTTCCATTGAGTTGGTATTCAATGCCTGGTTCTGGGCAGCGATGATTAGACTTTCAATATTCTTTGTTAGGTCATCTTAGTTACGCCACCTCCATAATGCTTTCTGGTCTTTTAATTTGCTGGTTTCACGGTAGAACTGACCATGTAATTCCATGTGAAGTAGGATTTCTTCTGTCTCGTTGCCTGTTCTTGATCGGAATTAATGAGCTTTCTCAAGTCCATTTTTGTTAAATCCTTCTGCATTAGCAGCAGGTCTTGTTTTCTGTTTACCGATTATTCTGCCATGTTTCTTCACTGTTGATGCACTCTCGTACGCTAATCAGTCCACATCCACCTTTACCCCATTTCATGTAAACACAGTGTACATACGCCTTAAGGTGGAGGGCACCATACAATGTCATTGTCTTTCGGGTAGTGCGATCGAGCTTGTTAATCTCTACGTGTCCATTTCAGGATGGGGGCACTATAGCGGTATACAGCAACCGCTTATATGTTGATGGTAGTCACAATGTTTCTTGAGTTGAGTTTTGATTTCAAGAGAATTTCAAGGCACTTGAAATATGCAGTGATGACCTTGTCTTTCATTTCTTCATGCAACGTATTGTCCAGCTTCCGAATCCCAAGGTAACTGTACCCATCATCATCCGGGTCTTCTATTCTCTCTCCGTTTGGAAATTCTATTCTGCAACAATTTACTCGTTTCACAGTAAGCCCCGCTCACTTCGAGATACCGAATTCCATTTCTATAATCTTGCTGCATATTTGGAGTCTCAGTCAACCTCTCCATTTCAGGCCCTGTTTCTGCGAACAGTTTTAAATCAACCATTAAGAGAAGGTGACCGAGACGCGGTCCATTCGTTCTCAGCTCATAATGCGCGTTGACTTTGCGTAGGACAACGGAAAGTGGGATCAAGGCTATCACAAATAACAGAGGTGAACACGAGTCTCCTTGGGAGACATCTCTTTTGATTGTTACCTCGGCTAAGTGCTGGTTGTAACAGTAAAGACGTGTTTTCCTACTAAGCATGGTGTTCTTAATCAGTGCACACACGTTCACAGTTATTCCACATATGTCGAGTGTTTTCAAAATCCACGAATGCGGAAACATGTCGTAAGCCTTTTTGAAGTCTATCCAGGCCATGCATAAGTTTTTTTGGTACTGGTTACAGTTGTTCATTATAACATTGTCTATCACAAGGTAATGGTCGGGGCCTTTGGATCCTTTTTGGCATGCCTTGTGGTCTACTGGCAGTAAGTTGTTTCCTGCAAGGAACGGATATATTTTTTCCTGCGAGGATACCTGTTGATTGGTTTTGACTTCAATTTCCGCCGAGGTCGACTTTACCTCTAATCCTTTCGGGGTCGATAAAATAAGTGCCAGTTGAACACTGGGGTCGATGTAATCGACACATCCCTTACCCCTAAATTGCTGCCCTTGTGGCAAAATTTAAAACTATAATAATAATAATAATAATAATAATAATAATAATAATAATAATAATAATAATAATAATAAATAATTATAATAATATAAAAAGATGGGGTACAGCAAATATTCTGCTTAATACCACAGATTTGCTTATCAGTTGTTTGACCTTAACCAGTTGAGCATGTCCCTTGGCAGCTAACAATATGTGCATCTCTGATCACGAGCAGAAGAAGTGGGGGAGCATCATAGCCATGTGCTGAGAGGAATTCTTTGGGGTTTGAATAATTCACTTTTGGAAACATGGGTGTTTTGCTCAACCTTCTTAA
>NC_068985.1:58812811-58814453 GCF_001194135.2 Octopus bimaculoides | reverse complement strand
GAGTAAGTGTGTGTATGTTTGTATATGTTTGTGTGTGTGTGATAGATCGCTGACCACAACATTCAAATTTTTTTTCTCCGTGTTTTTCTCCTTGTTTTTCTCCTTATTCTTTCTGTTTAAGAGCGTAGCTCGAAACGTTAAAGACTTTCTCTACTCCCTGGCGTTAAACTATTACATCCTTTTGTTGTTTACACCACCTGTCCTCGTCTGTTGTTGTTTTTTTCGTAAATTCTCCGATATATATATATATATATGTATGTATATGGTAGAAACAATTAATACGGTAGATAGAATATACTGAAACTTTATGTGTCACAGTGATCATTTTGACGCATCCTGAACCCTTCCTCGTGTGAAGGAAACTATACGATGAATTACAATGTTTCTCAGAGTCCAGGTGATATCTCTTCAGGTGATATAGCTTAGTTTCTCTTTACGTAATTGACGTTCCGCTCTTAAGCTTAACAAGAGCGTGTTGGTATTTGTCGTATCTAATATGCATTGGGGTGGTATGAGGAATGGCAAGGAATAGATTAAGGTGCTATACTGGGGATACGAACGGGAAGTAACTGAGAAAAATACAACACACGCGCAGGCACACACACACACATATACGCGTATAAACACACACACACACACACACACACACACACATACATATATATATATATATATATATATATATATATATATATATATATATATATATATATGTATTAATCATAAAAGTCAGTAGTATGGGAATGGAATATATATTTATTTTACTATTGCACATTAGTCGAAACAATTAAACAAAATTTCTTCTACACGGAATATAATACTGCATGAAGAAGGTGGCGAAACGGCTGTTAACCTAAGGATTCCACGTAGTTAAATAAATATATGTTCAAGTCTTATAACGTCTGGCATTTATGGTGTATATGCTCGTCATGAAATAAGCTCATCCACCCGATTGGTCATATAATGTAGTAACGATTATTTAGTCATTAGTTGTTCGAAATATATTCCATTGTGGTATTTGTGTGACTCATTTGATTAAAAATACAACAAATACAGAAAGACACTTATATTCCCTTACTCACATTTCAGGGAAAAAAATAAAGCGAAATTGCATATCAAAAGAACTAAAAGACTTCATATAATATGGTGAAATGAAGTAACAAAGATATTGAATGTCATAGTTCTTATGTATTTGTAAATAGTCAACACGAATGTTTTACCCATGCGTGTGCGTTTGTATGTATATAAGTAGGTGCGTGTAGAAATATATACACACGTATGTGTATATATACTGCGTATCTGTGTCTATGTCTGTGTATGTCTGCAGCACATTTCCTGGAGGCCACCAGAATTGAAATATATCCTATTATATTTCGCTACATTAATTTACACAACGTGTGGGAGGCTATAGATACAAAAGTCGGGGTTACTGGCTCGAAACATTAACATAGAAATGTATAATTTCTTTCATCCTAATAAGTATCGCTAGCACTACACATATATACACACACACGCGTGCACGTACAAACATCCCCACCCCCACATGCACATATACATACATATCTTCATACATATATGCATACATACATGTACACACACACGTACACACACACACACAAACACAGGCACACACATATGTATA
>NC_068985.1:58808333-58810833 GCF_001194135.2 Octopus bimaculoides | reverse complement strand
CAGGTGTTTTAACTGACGTTTTCTGTTGTCGCGAAGTGTTTAAATGTTAAAGTATGCTGGGTTAATAATCTCTGCGTCTGATATTTTCCTCTCGGTTTAGTATTTTTATCTGAACTTTGGCCAGTTTAAAGCGTTCTATAGCACGCTACGTCGTTTAGTTTTATTTATTACTGTATATTTTAGAGAGTTGGCAAGATGCAAGTTAGCACACATACAAACACACATATATCATGATAAATCTAATGTATACTTTGTACTCTATTGTAGTTACTCCTTGCCGCACAAATGAGGGAACTGTGGCTGCCCTGTTCATTCGTTGCTTGATGTGATTTACTGCCTTCTATGTGTACTGTGTAGTTTTTTATTTATTTCATGTTCTCTGGTATTGATGGTAAAAAGAGGGACAGTGGACTTGGTAGACCCTGTTTGAAGTCTGTTGTGAAACCAGGTTTCTTGGTATTTCATGTTGACCTAGAATATTTTTGCCGCTAAGTATAGCAAACAGTGATACGATATGAATCTATAGCCTCTCTGTAAAAGCCTGGGTGTATTCTTTGCCCTAGTTTAGTAGTTTGACAAAGTAAAGGTTGAGATAGTCGTGTACATACAGCAGAGTAATTGAATATATGCATACCGTAGCCTTTTGTGTAATTGCTGTTATGATGGCATAGGAGGGTGGATTTACACTATTCAGTTACATTTAAAGTTACAATAAAGACAAGGTAAACTTCTCTTTTCATTTTTTTTTTTTGGTGGGGGGCTGATAATATAAGGATGTGTAATAGACTGTAATCCTTGTTCTTATGTTTACCACAGTACAAAGTGAAAGCAGAAAGAGAGGTGATAATAAATTGGAATTTGAAAATCAATATATAATGATTAAATGTCAAAATGCTTCACTTCATCGACAGGAAATATTTTTCTTATATATCATCAAGAATAAATGTGCATATATTCCTACGTGCATCAGTGCGATTATCACGAACATTTGACGAGTGTTCATTAATCTGTATTAACTCCTTTGATATTCTAACTTATGATAGCTTTAATCTCTGGGTATTGAACCCAAACACCCTTGCACAAACTGATTTCCCAGGAGATATAATCCGATTTATGCATTCGCCTTCAATCATATATTACACACAATCACAAGGCACACAAATATACAGACACATTCACGTACACAATTGCACTCATTTGTTCACGTACATATATACATACATACATACGTACGTACGTCCATCTATCCATCCATTCATCCATCCATCAATCCATCCACACATACATACTTACATACATACTTACATACATACATAAATAAATACATACATACCTTCATAAATACATAAATGCAAGCTTTCCTTTATTTTAGATTTCATAAAAGTAGGAAAAGTAAAAATAAATTTGCCAGATGTATAACAATTTTGCAATTGGGTAGTAGCGAGTAGATATTAGGCATTTAACCAATGAGATTTACTAATACTTCTACAAAATTTCATAGTTGTAAACAAAGAACTAGTTTGAAGGTTTGATTGGACACGTTCTATTATCTTCATATACTATGTTGCGTATACGTTATGTGGTATCTAAATATGATAATGTGTGCCATACAGCACATAACAATATTACTCACCACCAGTAGACATAAGTTAATCTCTATCAAACGCTATTAATGATGTAAATAGGGAACTTTTGAATGGAGGGCGAAAACCAGAATACTGGTACAGATGAAAAGAAATATTCACTTATCTGTTGAAACTCACTGTATGCATACATTACTTGCACACTACATATCTTGTACTGATGAACATTCTAAACATTTAAATAGAAGCGTGCTCTCTGCTGTTATCTTTCATCTATCTATTTTAACTTAAAGTTTACCAAGTAATATAACGAGCGAGGTTTTCTTTACCGTATTGAAGAGTGATGCATAGAATATACACTTCGAAGATACGCCGTCTTAGAATCACCTTTATATTTCTTTATTTTCTTTTTATTATTTAAAATATACGCTAATATTTTGGCTTTTCAAAACATCAAATGATTCATACGATTATCGCGAGAATATTTTGTGAAAATGTACATTTTCAAACATATTTTAATATGTATTAAACAAAACATACAATTTATTATGTAATCAATAAATGGTTTTTTTAGAATTCTAAAATGAATAACACAAATTTATTTCACTTTTTCTTGTCAACGCACAATTTTAATATTTATATTAATATATCGAGGATAAAAGCTTGTGTATATATTTTTAGTACAGTACCCTATCATTGTCATTGGCAAATATCAAAATATGTGAAGTAATATTGAATATATCGTATGAATTATGAATATACCTTTTGTAAAATATTTGTCAATTATGACAGTGTTATTGTTAAAAAAGTTTCCCGATGAAAGTTGATTAGGAAGTAAATAAAAATGGCAATATAACAAGGAAAATAAGAAAATTATATTTATCACTATCAAAGTTCGAGCTACAATAATGGCGAAG
>NC_068985.1:58804820-58808288 GCF_001194135.2 Octopus bimaculoides | reverse complement strand
CAAAACATCAAATGATTCATACGATTATCGCGAGAATATTTTGTGAAAATGTACATTTTCAAACATATTTTAATATGTATTAAACAAAACATACAATTTATTATGTAATCAATAAATGGTTTTTTTAGAATTCTAAAATGAATAACACAAATTTATTTCACTTTTTCTTGTCAACGCACAATTTTAATATTTATATTAATATATCGAGGATAAAAGCTTGTGTATATATTTTTAGTACAGTACCCTATCATTGTCATTGGCAAATATCAAAATATGTGAAGTAATATTGAATATGTCGTATGAATTATGAATACACCTTTTGTAAAATATTTGTCAATTATGACAGTGTTATTGTTAAAAAAGTTTCCCGATGAAAGTTGATTAGGAAGTAAATAAAAATGGCAATATAACAAGGAAAATAAGAAAATTATATTTATCACTATCAAAGTTCGAGCTACAATAATGGCGAAGAAACCTTATATAAATGATGGGGTGAACAGCAAATCGTCACAATTTATGAACATTTAAGCATTCGGAAAGCAGAATGAACTTTGAAACACAAAAGACAAAAAAAAAAAAAAAAAAAAAAAAAAAAAAAAAAAAAAAACTAAATAGAGACGCTATTGCATTAAGAAAGTAGAAACGCTGTTGGTCAATTCAGAAAACTTCAACTGTTTCACGACACATTATTTGTTATATACAAAACATAAATACTCTAGCTCGTGTCAAATGATTTAGAAAGTAAATCATATAAAGTAGAACAAAATCAGGAGCTTCAATCGCACACACACATACACACACACACACACACAGACACACACACACACACATATAGACACACGTATCGTATCATCTGTATTGATTATGAATAAAATATCACTCATACATACGCGCACGCCCAAACTTTTATATATTGAGTAACAGACAGAAAGAGAAAATAGAGAGAGTCCTTAGGCTATGTGAGAGACAAGTTCGCCTAATCGTGTAGACCAGCCTAAAATTATAGCTTGAATCGGAACATCATATTGTCTGTGTAGTAATTTATTTCATTTTATATTTCAGACGGCAGGTTATATAAAATAATAATATTGCATGTTATATGGTAATTTATATCGCATATCAGATTTATTATTTTCCCATGTTACTGGCCCAAAATTTAGAATTGTTAGTAAAATTTTACCGACATCATTTGGTAATTAATCTCGATTAATATAAATTAATCTCGATTAATATAAATTGATATAAATTAATTAATATACATTAATATAAATTCAGTTATATTGTGTTAATTCTCTTATTGTCCACATATATCAAAAAGACAGGCACATATTCTTCTCAGTATATTCTACTGAGTACCACAACATAGTCGTATGTAATCGTAAGTTCAGTGCTTCACACTCTCAAGTAGTTTCATTAGGCTATGGGAAATATTAAAATATTAAAATACCAAATATAATTCGTAGAAAATTTGACGAGATTTCTGTTGCATGCTAGATAATTTATTCATAGGTTTATATCTACATTGAATGACTTGTATTTGAATACTGGTATGATGCGCGGATAAGCTGGAAGTGTATTTGAGTAGAGACAGGGCAATGAACTATGTAACGAAAAATGCTATAGATTTATGATTATAGAAAAAGTGATAGATAATTTCAATTTTTGTTTATAAATTGGTAGGATAGTGCGTGGATTTTTGCAGGATTTCGAACTATGGAACAAAGAATCTCATAATAATCATAACTATTAACTCTATACCTAAAACTTGCTGGTTGACGTGATCTGCAAAAAGAAGAAACTTTATGCACCAGATATTTAGTTTCACAAAACACTCCTCAGTTCAGGTTCAGAAGCTGGATTTTTAAAATATATTATTGCACTATGAAAACATATTATATTTTAGATTATAATACTATTTATAAGAGCTCAAATCCCAAGTTCGTTTATAAAGTGAGTTTCATTAAACATGGATATGTTAATTATATCCGTGTTTAAGTATATTGGAGGTGAATTCGACGTATATCATTGAGGATATGGGTGAAACATTTGTTGATCTATTTAGCTAAGGAATTTCAATTTCGCTAAAAAACAGCGAAAAAAAAAGGCTATATCATTGCAAGTATTAGCAGTTAAGTTGGAGTTAGGTTGGTTTAGCTTTGATGAGGCAGGTAATTGAGCATAATCTGATATAGGGAAGCTAGGGCGATGCAGGATGATTCGAAACGATCGTTGTGGTAAAGTTTCCAATATACTCAATTTTCCGTATCCATTGTTTCAACTTTATATATACATATATATATATATATATATATATATATATATATATATATATATACAGACAGACAGACAGACAGACAGACACACGCACACACACACACACACACACACACACACACACACATATATATATAGAGAGATGTATTATTACCGTTGCTCACAATAGTTTTCTTTTAAACGGAGATGACGTTTAAAACAAGGAACGCACACGAGTTAATGTAGTGAATATTTTAGAAATAGATGTTGTTTTCTACTGAAGATCCCAGAGCATGTTGGTCATACAGAGGGGGAAATGAATTGGTATTGAGATATACATTACTGAGTGATGTATTCAACGCAAAGGTATGCCTATTTGTCGGGTTCATTGCATTGCTCGTGTGTATTTTTATCGTGAGTTTCTGGTGGTTTTGAAGATTTGGATCTGATTTTAGGAAGTGGCATTATATACCCTACTGAGTTTAAATTTAGCTTATATTGTTCCTGTCACCTTGTGAACTAGCTAGCCACTTTATTATTGCTTTGTTAATACCGTTAATAATGGTAATAGTACATCTTTATTTAAAATGTATTCTTGCTCACAATAGTTTTCATATATATATATATATATATATATATATATATATATGTTAATTCTCTAAATGAAGTATTAACAGTAACTGCACGATAAAGTGTAGTATATTGCCACTTAAGTGTGGCTGACCCCTAGGGGTGGATGTTACTGTTGCTTTGTCTCTCTCACCAAGGTTAGTAGCTATCGAACGCCGACGAAGGGAAATATTACACATATACATATATACATATATACATACACATGTACATATACATACATACAATAGTTAGATCAATGCCATATGAGAGAGGAAGAAAGTATTGTTCGCTCTGTACGGTGGAACTATACTACATACTCTTCTCTAAGGATAAATTGATTAATAAAGTAAAGAATAATGCTCTGAAATGTACGCATATCATAAGAAGTACATTTCGTTGGTATAAATGATCTCAAGATGTGATGAAGTACAGCATGATGTCTCATGTATGTTTATGTATGTGCAATTATGCATATATGGATAAGTGCATATAAGTGTGTGTGTGTGTGTGTGTGTGTGTATATATATATATATATATATGTATATATATATATATATATTATATGTGTATATGTATGTATATGTACATGTGTATGTATATATG
>NC_068985.1:58799968-58803423 GCF_001194135.2 Octopus bimaculoides | reverse complement strand
GTGTGTGTGTGTGTGTGTGTGTGTATATATATATATATATATATGTATATATTTATATATATAGGCATATAAATACATGGATGCAAACAATTACTTGTGTGTGCATTTGTGCGTTTGTTTTGTGTGTGTGTATGTGTGTATGTGTGTATATGTGTGTGTATTGTGTGCGCGCGCGCGTGTGTGTGAGCAGCTGATGTAGGAAGACTTCTGTATATACCACACCCAACTGTATTTTTAATGATTTGTTGAAATAGTCTCATTGGTATGGATTCCGACGACGATCTCCGCCAACAAGTTGCTTTCTCCTCTCCATTTTATCCTCCAAACTACTCTCACCATTCACAATGCTCTCTTCCAAATAATGAAAGGAGAATTTTTAAAAAATTAAAATTGTCAAACGTATAATTGATTTAGTTACTATTCTCTTCATTTAATATTTAACTTCTCGCAGTTTTCATGAAGTAACAGTCTTGTGGAATATTTTTGTGCATTTGAATACGTGTGAACCTGTTTCTGGATATATGTCTGCGTCTATCTGGATGTGCGTTCCGTTGCGGGTGTGAAGTAGTGCCATGTGCATATGTGTTGAAACATGGCATGATTTAAGCAATGCGTGTACTTATATCTATGGGGGACTGTATGGGAGGTTAGTGTATGTGGGATGTGCATGTGTGGAGCATGTGTGGGTGTGTGTCTGAGTATGTAGTGGAGAATGATTTGTTTTGTCGATTTTATCCGTCGTTTGTTTAGGTATGTTTTTGCATGTACATGATCATGTGCGCAAGATTGCTTATGTATATGCTTAAATTTGTGTCTATGGTATATTGGAGTGTCTACTGTGTGCAAGATTTTGCAGTCTTGATGTTTGAAGTGTTTTCAGTGCGTGTGACACTGATTTGATGTCTGTGTGTGACCCACCATTCCTTCAGTGGATGTAATTTTCTGTCTGGTCGCCTTTCTTACCTTTTACGTTTGTGCAGTTCATTGTACGCATTCCCTCAGCCTCTTCCTCTATACACAAATACATATATGTATATTCGTATAGGTACACACACACACACACACACACACACACACACACATACTCATATATATATATATATATATATATATATATATATATATATATATATATATATATATATATATGTGTGTGTGTGTGTGTGTGTGTGTGTATATATGGTCTTTTTCTTTCACATACCCCATTTGCTATTATATTTCACTCTACTTCGCACTTCTTTTTCACTAATGTTGATAATATTCCTTCTTTGCGTTTATCTCGCCTTCCAGTATTGACACCCACTTCATCCTCACATCCACAGACAATCACACAACCAATCACAAACACATATATTCTTATTCTCCCTCTGCCTCTACCCCCACTCTTTCTATCTATCTACCTCGCCTTCCCTCTCTCATTCTCATCTATATCTATGATACTGTGTTTTCATATTTTTTCTTAGTTTAAACGTTCATTTTGTAATTTCTTCCTTTTAATCTCTTTCCTTCCTCACATTTCACCCACAATCACCGTTATGTTTTCTTTCCTCCCTGCTTTCTTCGTCTCAAGCATTAAGTCTCTCCACTTCCTTCCCTGTCGTCCTCTCTCATCTCTTCTCACTTTAAACATGCATTTAGACTCTGGAAATTTCCATTCTTTACAATCCTTAGAAGCAATTTTTCTGTCTACCCCTTTTCACATTCTCTGATACTAATCCACTCTCTACATTCTACTTCTTTTTCTACTTCTTTTTCCCCTACCTTCTCTTTCATTGTCTTCGTTGTCCTTCTTGTCTCTCTCTTCACGCAAACACACACTCTCTTTCACTCCCTCTCTCTCTCACTCTCTTCATCAAAACAACTCTCTCCATATTTTTGCGGGTTTTCTTTCGTTTCTGCCTGTTTTCATTTTTAGGTTCATTTTAATAATTTTAAAATTTAATTCTGTTTCTAAATTTAACATCGTTGAAAGATTAAAGCACGAACAACTGGTTCTATAGAAATAACCAAACTAATAATGAAGAAATTCAAAAATAGGTGTGGCTGAGTGGAAATAAGTTTGCTTTCCAACCACATGGTTCGCAGTTCAGTCCTACAGCGCTGCATTTTAGGCAACTGACATCTCAGGATGACGACGGCCGTGTGACTGGATTTGGTAGAAGGAAAATGAAAGAAGTCCGTCATGTGTGTATTTATATATATATCAGGTCACCCCATAAGTTCTGTCCAATTTGACCTTTTTTTAAAAAATTGAATGAAATTTAATAGGATCTTAGAATGCCTAATGGAATTAAAAATTATTTTTATGCATTTGTATAAATTTAAACTAAATATATATATTATTTTACAGAATAATGGAGTTAAAATTTCTTTGATTAAAATCCTTTCTAACATAGAAGTATCCAAAGAGTATTTGAGGCATATAATGCTTTATGAGTACAAAAAAGGTAACTCTGCAGCCGAAGCGACTCGAAACATACACTCAGTTTATGGGAAAGAACTTGCAGAAGATGGTTTGCAAAATTCAGAAATGTATATGAAGATCGAACAGGACGTCTAGTTGAGTTTGATGATAAGCTCCTTGAGGCATTACTTGAAGAAAATCCTGCATTATCAGTTGAAGAATTAGCAATAAAGCTTAGTTCAAACCAAACAACTGTTCATTGTCAACTTCAACAACTTGGAACGTTTCCTAAACTTGGAAAATGGGTGCCTCATGATTTGTCCGAAAGCAACCGCAAATCCGGAGTTGACATCTGCTCTTCTCACGAACCTATTTCACTCTTTTTGGATAGACTTGTGACTGGTGGCGAAAAATGGATCTTCTATCGAAATGTTAAACGTCGTAAACTGCGGCTTTGTAAAAGGGAAAAAGCTCAACCACAACCGAGAAGGGAACTTCATGGGAAAAAGGTTCTTCTCTCTATCTGGTTGGATTGCAAAGGAGAATTTACTTTGAATTGTTACCACCTAATGCAAAAATCAATGCACAATCTACTGTGAAGCAATTAGAGCGTTTTAATCAAGCTTTGAAGAAAAAAAGACCCGTTTTAGTGAATCGAAAAGGAGTGATGTTTCATCAGGAAAATGCGCGACCCCACACTGCAAAGATCACATCATAGAAGTTCGAAGAGCTTGGTTGGGTGAAAATTTATCATCCAATTTATTCTCCCGGCCTTGCTCCTTCAGACTACCATTTGTTTCGTAGTTTATAGAATCATTTGGGGGACATACTTTTGCAAGCCAGGAGGAGGTCGAAGCTGATATTTCAGAGTTCTTCGCTTTGAAACCAACAGAGTTTTACATCGATGGGATTTAAAAGCTTGTAAATATATGGAAGGAAGTCATAGATAATCAGAGAGAGTAATATGATGATTAAATTTCAACTAAATATAACATTTGATCAGTTGTTTTCTTTATTCAAAATTTGGACAGAACTTATGGGATGACTTGAT
>NC_068985.1:58793803-58794846 GCF_001194135.2 Octopus bimaculoides | reverse complement strand
ACACACACACACACACACATATTTATATATATTTATATTGGCTGAGTGTCTATTAGTGTAGTTTTGAACAACAGCACCTGAGAATTCTCCGAGGCAGTTGCAAGTGTTCCACAAGTATATCTCCTCTCTCCAGCACTTTTCAACATCTAACTGGATATTCATGAAGACAGCCACCCATTTGCATCATTGGAGGACAGACTATTTACACCTTTTCGATTTGCTGATGATATTCACTTGTTAGAAAGCAGGAAAACTGAACTACAATAAATCACCACCAGACTAGAAAAAATTTATCAACGGCATAAAGGATGAAGTTCAGCCCAGAAAGAGGAAGATCCCAGTTAATAGTAACAATCAGAACCGCAATCAACAACATACTGAATGAAAAAAGACTTGACTATGTGGGTACATTAAAAAAGCTAAGATCTACTTAGACCAGGAACGGCATGTCTCAAAAATAAGATGAGATTCAGTTTAGTCTCTGCTACCGTAACGAAGCTGAACATGGTATAGAAATGCAATTCCATTAGTTTCAAACAAGACTCAAAGCGAATAAGTCCCTGGTAACGTCGACCCTTCTGTATTGACGTGTGAACTGGGTTCTTACAACTGACATGGCGAAAAGAATGCAGGTATTTGCGCGGAAGTACTTTAGAAGGCTGCTACATATTCCTTACACAGAGCATAAAACGAAACGCTTTGTCAAGTAGTACTTCAACAAATTCCATTGCAAACAAGAACCATTCCTTTCGCTGATAAAAGCACGAAAGCGTGCCTGCTACGGTTATGTATCCTGTCACTGCCCCAAACCATTTTCAGGGCGAAGTTGACGAGGACGATTTAGATGCAGGCAGAGAAAATTAGGGTTTGACAACATAAAGGGTTCGACAGGTCACAATATATCGAAATTGCTTCGTATGACAGAGAAGAGTGACCACAGACAACTACTAGCTACGAAAGCGTCTAAAATCTCATCCTAACGATTGACTGCATCGGTTAAGGGACCTTGATGATGATGATGATGATGATGATGATGATATATA
>NC_068985.1:58787055-58793041 GCF_001194135.2 Octopus bimaculoides | reverse complement strand
CACACACACACACACACACACACACACACACGCACGCACGCACGCACGCACACACACACACGTACTACATACATACGATATATATATACATACATATATACACACATATATATATATATATATACACACATATATATATATACACACTTATATACATATATATGTATATATTTATATATAGGTATGTATGTGTGTATATGTATGGATGTATTATGTATCTAGGTAGGTAAGTGTGTGGGTACGTAGGTTGGTAGACATATGTGTGTGAGTGAGAAAGAGTATGTATATATATATCTATATATATATATATATATATATATACTTATATATACATATATAGATATAGAAATATGTGTATGTGTATTTACCCTTTTGTGTAAGTGGATTTTTATTTGTGTGTGTGGGCTTGCGTGAGTGTATAAACATGAGTGTAATATACGCATTCAGTATACACACTCGCATTCACTCACGCACATAGACACACGAGCACGCATACACATTCATAGTCATACAACGTCACACATAAACATATACAAACAGTCACACATTCACACATACATTTGCAAACACGCACACTCTCACTTGTAGCCTGAGACACACAATAATAAATCACCAATGAACAGCGAAACGTTGTGAACATATTGCAGCAGAGTATTCGGTATAATTATTGACGGAAGTTAATGAATGGTTCCAGTTCTCTAATGGACATTTAATGCTAACAAAGCTGTGTCAAACTGGGCCATAAAATAGTTGATTTAATTCAATATTCGGTTCACCCAGTACAAGAGTGGTGGTCAATGCAACATTGTTATTATAGTAATCGAAATGAAGTAGATACGGGGCAACACGTTACTACACATCTATTATGTTCTCGCAGAATTTAACTTAGCCTCCATATTGACGTACACATTGATACAAATAGGCACACACCCACACACAAACACACACACACACACACACACACACATGCACTCAAGCAAACAGACACGCACACACAAACACACTGAAACACAAAGACACACAATCACGCACGCGCACACACGCACACACGTACACATACACACGCACACGCACAAACACACACAACCACATATATACCCTGAGAGACCTAGACATTTTTACATGCGTATTTGTAAATATTTTGCGTAGAGTTGCAACTTCAAAATGGATATATTAAGAATATCGGCGCCTTCCAGCAATACAGAAATAAGCTTGTGTGAGTGTGTGAGTGAGTGTGTGTGTGTGTGTGTGTGTGTGTGTGTGTATTTGTGTGTGTACGTGTGTGTGTTGTTTCCGCATGTGCGTTTGTGCACGCGTGCATTTATTTGTGTGACGGTTTTTGTGTATATGTGTGTATGTGAAAATAAGTATATGTAGAAATATTATATATAAACTTAACTATATATTTATACTCACACACACACACACACACACACACACACACGCACACGTGGATGTGTGGTAATAAGCTTACTTCCCAATCACATGGTTCGGGTTCAGTCCCACTGCGTGGCACCTTCAAGCAAGTGTCTCCTACTATAGCCTCGGACCGACCAAAGCCTTGTGAGTGGATTAGGTAGACGGAAATTGAAAGAAGCCCGTCGTATATATATGTATGTGAATTTGTGTGTCTGTGTTTGTCCCTCTACCATCGCTTCACAACTGATATTATTGTGTTTACGTACCCGTAACCTAACAGTTCGGCAAAGAGATACCGATGGTATATGTACTAGGCTTACAATGAATAATCCTGGGATTGATTTGTAAGATCAATGGCGGTGATCCAACATGGCCGCAGTCAAATGACTGAAACAAATAAAAAATAAAAGAATATATATACATATATCCACACACACATATTGAGAGAACACCGGTTGATTACTTTCAATATTTGTGTTATAAAACTTTAGCTATCAGAAGCTGTCAAAGTTGACAGTATGAGGTTGGCCATTTTAGACAAGAAGTCACAGACAACAATTCGAGAGTCGTCGGCAAATGAAATTTATTCTTCAACATATTTTTCCTTGCACTCCACACAATTCTTCTATTAATGTTGTAGAATTAGGATTCCATTGGTTAGAAACTTTTATCCAGATGATCAAAAAATTTCTAGCATGACTTGGTACAATGTTTTATACTTTTGCTATTTTATTCTTCTTACGTGCCTATTGATTAAAAGAGAAGTCAATGTTCCCAGAACACCTCAGTGCACCAAAAACTAAATCAAGAGGCAACTTTCATTCTTAAATATCAACCACAGCTTAGCATGAACATACGACTTAATACAGTACACTACTACCCTTACTAATAGCAATAAACCCACTAATCCTCATACATCACATATCCCATTCATACTCTATTAATCATATTAATCTGATTGCATCATTTTCAGAACTGCTTACCTCCCTTGCATTTGGAGCTCGGTGTTGATTCAATGTCAGTGAACAGCGATGACGAAACCGGAATGACTTTCTATATTGACTCATGATAATGATATTTATACTTCTTAATTCCACCTCATATCATTATGTGTATGTGTGTGTTCGTGTGTGATCACGGGACCTGCATCAAACAGCAGCCAGATTTCTCTCAGTTGTCAGCCTAGAGTCTTAGACAAAGAATATCTTTGATATCGTTTTCTGTTGCAGACATGACTGAGAATGAGACAAACGCTAGTAATAGCTTAAAAGTCGATCAGTCTCTACATGAAACAGTAAATTGAGAACATCTACAAGTAATAACGTCCTTGATACTAACCTTTGAAAATAAATATGCTTTGACCATAAAATAAGGAGGGCTATCACTTAAACTATATGCGATGTGCCAGAATTTATTCCTGATTTCGTTATTCTAATATGTGGGGAAAATGCCCGGATATACTGCAAAAATACAATGTTCGCCACGCTGCTTAAATAGCGTCGAGTTATTGCGTGATATATAATTACAACATGGATATTTTCCATAAATTTAAATAGAGATGTCTTCCATGTTTTTATAATCGTTAAATGGATCTAGGAACTTGAAATAGCAAAAGCTAACAAAACTGCGAAAGGGTTTTGAATTATATAATACCATTGATTATAGTTTAAACTTTGTACATTGGTATGTCTGTGTTGTTGAGAAGTTCTTTTACTAGCAACGAGATTTCGTTAGATACTATTGCGTGATATTTGGGACAGATATCATCCTCAGGCTGACAAATATATGGTGAGAGAAATACCAAAGGCAGAAACCGTGTTGAATCCCTAAAATGGATCGCCTCCCGCTTTACAATGACCACTATTCACCTCTTGTTTATCTTTAGCAAAGTCTGTCGTGTTACGAGCGCACACGCTAGCTCCTTGGTTTGAAGTTAACGTTCTCCTTTTTTCTTCTCACAAATGTTAGTCTTGGAAACCTCGATAAGGGTCAGCTTACAGCAATTCATGTCATATGAAAGTAATACAACCAAACAATATCACTTCCTTCTCTCATAATTTATCTTTTAGTAATTTCCGATCAAATAAATATCACTTCCCACTCTCTTTCGCCTGTCCTCTATCACTTAATTTTTTCTCACACTGTGTGTGTGTTTGTGTGTATGTGTGTGCGCGTGTTTGTTCATCTCTCGCCTAAGTGGGAAGATATCAATGTACCATTAGTAAGGGATGAATAGCACACCATTGTGGATAAACGAAATAAGAGCTCTTTATATTAGAGGTTGGACGTTACAGTTACGCCATTCTTCGATTGAGAATCTTTGCAGCTTGTTGCTTTTTTAGTGTGGTTTGGGACTACTACTATATTAGCAGATATTTATTGTAGCATGAGAGACCGCGATGACGAATATATGATTGGAAAGTGTTTGAAACGCGTATGCATATATCACCAATTGGTAGAGGATCTAATCTTATAAGAAAGTTGTGCATCACAATATTAGTTCTGAAACGATGACCTGTATTAACGGAATTGTACTTACAGCCTTATTTCAAGTTAAGAGCGAGATAATTCTATGAAATAACATATTCAACGGAGATATTTTAGATTAATGTATTTCCGTCTCTTATAGAAATCATATATTATGACACTGGTACATGCTCGCATACATTGTGGTTAAGATTTCTAAAATGAGCACACCATTTATTGTCCTACTATTCATTTCCATTTACACGCGCATGAAGACGTGCGTGCACGTAATCGCAGAGCCATATATGTATGTATGTATGTATGTATATATGTATGTATGTAGTATGTATGTATGTATGTATGTATGCATCTATCTATCTATCTATCTATCTGCATGCATGCATCGGAGTGTGCATACATGTACGTGTATATACGTGAAGATGTGTGTGTATGTGCCTGTGTATATGCATATGTGTGTGTGTGTGTGTGTGTGTGTCTATGCATATGGCTGATCGTATTTCTATGTATGTTAAAGTGCAAGTGTACAACCTCGAAAATATGCAAGGTTTAGTACATAACGTATTTATGTGAGTTCGTCGGAAATAGAATCATCATCATCATTACCATCCTTCTCGTCAACATCATCATCATCATCATCATCATCATCATAATTCTTGCATGCCATCAAAGTGACACTGGTAAAATAGACGAAGCCCAGTATGCACTTCATAACTACAGGTCTGATAAGAGTACACCGAGCTCATGCATCACAACCATAAGCGCGCGACATGGTGATATCATATCAAGATAAACAGCGCACGACCTTGCAGGTGGGGCCCAGTTATAATTTTTTTCAGATCGAGGAAATATGTGGTATTGAGCAGAATATTTGCTGTAGCTCATCTTTTAGACCAAGACAAACAATGTACATGATAACACTTCCAATCCGTTAAGATGAGAAGCCATGAGAGCTACTGGCTGGTACTGCATACGGCATTTATTATTATTACTATTACTATTATTATTATTATTATTATTATTATTATTATTATTATTATTATTATTATTATTATTATCATTATTATTATTATTGTTGTTGTTGTTGTTGCTGCTGTTAAGGTAGTGCGCTGGCAGAATCTTTAGCACGCCGGGCCAAATGCTCAGCGGCATTTCGTCCGTCTCTACGTCCTGAGTTCAAATCCTGCCGGAGTCAACTTTGCCTTTCATCCCTTAAGGGTCGATAACATAGGCACCAGTAGATGTATTCGACTAAATCCCTCCCCCTAAATGCTGGGATTGTGCCAAAATTTGAGACTATTATTATTATAATTATAATTATTATTATTATTATTATTATTATCGTGGTATTTTTGTTTTTATATTAATGTTTTATAACGGCATCCATTCTATTGAGAGTTGGTATTGCATTGGAAATGGTCTTTACTACTACTACTACTACTACTACTACTAATCGCTGTTTGTTTTGTTCTTGGTTGTTCTCTGAATTGAAAATGTTAAAGCTTTCGAAGCATTTTCCTCTCATCAGTTAATGTTTATACTCTGCTTTTAATATCCAAACAATTCCCTTAAATCATATCAGCGTCGATTGGATGAACTCTAAAAGTCATTGACGTTGAGTGGATGTTGTTAGCACTTGCAACGTCGTTGCTGTATGTACTTATAAATATAGAAATTGTTGGAGCTTCTCTGTGTTCTGAGAATACGTAATACTAAAATGAGATTAAACTGTTATTGTTGAATGACAGTCAATCATCGTGCACGCAGTTTTAATGTGCACAATGATTGCAACGCTTTTAGTCTAACATTCCAAGATTTGGTTCATTCCTTGATAAATCCGGTTAACTTTTCCATTCTGAGATATTAACCCAATATACAGGGTAAGGAATATGGAAATATTTCTCTGAATTTTCTAAGAAGTGCAGGATTTAAAAACCCATTTAGTTACACTTTAGTTTAAGAGGATTTCCATTAAGTAAATCTGTCGATCGCTCAGTCTATCAATCTATACTTCTAATCAAAGGTATTTTCTTCTCATACTAAACACACACACACACACACACACACACACACACACACACAC
>NC_068985.1:58782420-58787045 GCF_001194135.2 Octopus bimaculoides | reverse complement strand
ACACACACACACACACACACACACACACACACACACACATGAGTATTTGACATAAAACAGTTAGTTCAATCTTCATCGGCTAAAACATTCAGAGTGGTAGTCCAGCATAGCCATGGTCTAATGACTGAAATAAGCATTTATGTATTACTCTGTAAGGAGCATAGAGTAGGTTACCCGGTATTTCTGTGGAGTATACTTTCTTTCCTGGACAGGATGCCTGTCCGACGCAGGATTACGCATCTTTACCAGCTGAGCGTCTGCACTCACACACACGTATACATACACACACTTACACAAGCATGTACATGTATGTATGGATGTATATATATATATATATATATATATATATATATATATATATATATATATATATATATATATATATGTGTATGTATGTATGTATGTATATGTATATATGCTTGTTACATTTCAGTGTAAACGTGTCTGTACGTATTTGTGTGTGTATTTGCATTTCCGACAAGAGTACAGATATCTCTCAACTAGAAGGAAAGCGTAGATGACGATAGAAAGGGGAAGAAAGTAGAGAGTGAGAGAGGGGAGAGGGAAGAGGGGGGAATATGGAGAGAGGCGGTACAGAAAATGAATCAGAAAAGAGGGGGAACACGCTCTATGACGTGCTTCGAAACAGATAAGGTTTTATATATTCCATAAACACTTTTTGGTTATGTGTTAACGTATAAAGATGGGAAAAACTTCAAGAATTTGCATAAATATGTAAATCACTAAATTGAAAATCCAATCTTTATTCTTCCAGAAACTACCAAATAAGACAGGATTTAGCAAAACATATATTATTAAGGAAGTCATTGAACAATGTAAATGAGAGAAAAAGTTCAGGGTTTCAAACTAGTTTTAACCTGTATAGAAAACTTCTGCCATTGTTACTAATCAAAAGCTGTTGTCCGGGATGTGTAGTTCAGAAGTTCGACTTATATGACTGTCACTCTGGATTCGGTATAGTTGCGTATGTGATAAGGCAAGAGATTTGGCACAACCACTAGTCAACATAAACCAAGAGAGAGATATATGGTTGGCGAAAAAAGCTTACACATGCGCGCCCGCTCACAGACACAGACACACACACACACACACACACACACACATATATATAGTGACAATAACTTTTGAGCTATGTAGTAGAGATGTGTATTATGCAACTTAGTCTTGACAATTTAGGTGACGTGTTACAATTTAACGATGGCATCTATTTTTGACGACACCGAATGTATGGTTGAAACTATCAAGTGATTTTTATTTTGTCTTATAATTGTACTGCATCTTGGTAGTAATAAGTATTAATTCACTTGCTATTTTGTGGAAATTAGTGTAGATGAAATTATATCTGTCCCAGTTAGTACCCAATGAATACCTACAAATAGATATTCCCTTACCAGAGAGGAACATGTAACCGATGAGGGACGAAGCTTTAATAAATGCTGAAACTAGTTAAATTGTCTCATATTTTACTACAGAGAGCACGATGTGTGGGTTAGCCATAGCATCACATTATCACAAAAACACACGTTTACTGAAATGAAAATACTTGCATATACACACTGTCACATATACGCACATACACACGCATACCAACACAAACACATATATTTTTGAAAGTACATTATATATATTTACAGAGCAATTGTGACAGTGACATCGAAGTTTTAACTTCAGTGATTAATCCAACTGAGTTGAAGCTTTGGAGTTAGACAGCCAACTTGTAAATAAATTTACTGCTTATTTCATTATATCGAGTGATCATACAATTACTGTTTCATCCATCCATACACACACACACACACACACACACACATACACATATATACGCCTAGGTGTTAATATACTTACATAGATACACATATATATGCACAACACACACGCACACACAAAAACACACACATACGGTCTTGAACATGCAGAAGCACCAGCACTTACACACAATTATGTAGGATAGATGGTTAAAAGCTTGTGTCAAACAAAACACGTCTGTGTATTTGGACCAGCCTCCGTTATATGGTTTTCATAACTGGCCACCTTCGCCATTATATGTCGCGAGCTCAATAAAAATATGTACGAGGAAAATATGGTGATATGATTCAGTTAATCGAATGAAAATGTCCTCAGTTTAATACCAAAACGCTGTAAAACGTCTGTCCTGGAGCTCTGGAAAATATTTGTCCTATGTTACTCAAAATATATATATCAACTACTAGATCAAATAAATTCGTTTTTTAGGAAATCGCCAAAGTTATTATATTGACAGATTTGTTTTGTTTTCTGTACAAGATTATATGTACAATTCGCCCTAACTCTACCCCTAACACTAATCGGAATAATGAGACTAGCGCGTTAAAATCTTTAAATTATTTCCGTTTATCAGCTTAATGCTACTTACATCATGAAGCGTAAAATGAGCAAAGATGTAACAGAAAATCCTGACTGAATGTCTAATAGTTTCGTGAAATATTTTGGTAAATGTAAAAGAATGAAATAATTATTGACAGCTGGGAGTCAGGAATTCGCTACCATCATTTGGTCAGTAAGTCACCAAAGAATAAAGAGTCCGGCGTCACTGAGGACGGGTTATCTCACTTAGAACAGTTCTTTTGGGTCAAAAGAGAGGAAGCAGATTTCGTTTTCACTTAGACTGCTTTTAGATCGTAAGTGCCTTACCGAATCTAATCAGAGAACGGGGAATCCCGTGCTTGCAGCAGGTAGCATTTGAAATGGATGCAAGGAGTGTACATTTTCCTGTTCAGTGTTTCAGGCTTCCGGGAATCTTTGAGTTTTCTTGCTCACTCGGCTATATATAGCTTACAGCGTTCGCTGCCCGTAACGTAGGGTCCCAGCCACTCTAAGAAATTAGTTAAGGATGTCTTGCTGACGTCTCAAAGAGGATGTAAAATTTATTCTCAAGTGAAGAAAGTTTTGACGACGCCGTCCGCTACTACAACGAAGTACTAGCGTCCGGTGAGTTTAAGGACCGCATCTCTTACATGCCAGACCTTAGTACCTACAAAAGGAAGCACCGCCTGACATCGTTTGGTTTGTCCAACGCTTCTCATTGAATGTCAAGAGTTGAGTGGGAAGAATATTACTCAGGTTAATAGATAAACGTTTCTCACAGACACACAGATACGGACGTTTTTCAATAGGCACAGCCTAAGGATCTCCTTTTGTTGTTCACCCGACATGAAAAGTATATTAGCTAACACCCATAAAACGCAGGAGGAGACTAGTTGCTCTTGCAGAGTTTACAATGACTATCCAGTTGGAGACCATTGCGAGGCCGATGAGTCATCTGTGAGGCTGTGTTGATACCCACATCTAGCGAACATAGTAATAGCAGCAACGGATTATCCAACAACATCGACGGTACCAGCAGCAGCAGCAACTGCGACATAAACCCCAGCACTGACGCCAACGACCCTAACTCCAGTACTACGGCCGGTGAGGAAAACTATGTCGACACCAGCAGCAACACCACCATCATCGAGGGTACCAGCCCCATGTTCAATATTACTAATGACGGCACTCATACCACCATCGGAGACAGTAGCGCCGGGGAAGACCACCACAACGACAATAGCTGCAGTGATATCGCTGGACGCACACCTCGTAATCATAACAGCGCTGATAGCCCCAGCAACACCGGTGGCAACAACATCTCCAGACCCAGAGCCTCACTGAGGATGCGCCAGTAATGTGAGCACAACCAGCATGCCAGCCTAGAAATATGTCGGGTGTGTCGGGAAGGCCTTCAAGCGGCACTTGTACAACAACAGATCCACTTTTGGGATTCTGGAGAGACGATACGCCAAATCCCTGACCAGCCACGTGTCTCTCCTCAAAGATGATGGGACCCCATACGATATCAATTGAAGGATCTTAGAGCACCCAGGACCATACATTAACAGCAGCAAACGCTGCAAGCTTAGTATAGCTGAGCGAGCGAGGATGTGCAAAGAGACCCTGAAACTTGAATCACTGAACACTCACTTGGAGATTTACAGTCCTTACATCCCTCTCAAAGACTACCAGCTCCAAACATGGGATTCTCTGTTCTCCGATGTGACCCTGAAAAGTCCTTACGGTCTAAAAGCAGCACAATGGAACATTCCCTCTTCCTCCTATTTTGGCTCACAAGAACTTGTCTATGGGAGATGATCCGTTCTCAGTGACGCTTGACGATTTGGTGACTTACTGACCAAATGACGGTAATGAATTTCTGCCTCCCTCGTCTTTATAATTTTGTGAGACTTTCACGGGTCTAAGTCCTTTGTGGATGCAAAACCATTAGTCACTCTATGACTGGACATAGACATAGCTACTTATATAACGACTTATATAACAACATCGAACACATAAGGAAAAGAAGAAAGACAGTGACAGGCAGAAACAAGGAAAATGCCCCCTGTATTTGAATAGTATGCAAATATTCTTTTATAAAATGTTTCATTTAATTTTTCCAAAACTTAATTGTTTTCCATAATTACAATTGAACAAGTCACAATGACCGAAACCAGTACTGAAATGTTCTTATAAAATTATTTTTAGCATTTTCTACCTTGACTTTGTTTCTTCCACAAACAGATAGATAAACAGAC
>NC_068985.1:58779396-58782410 GCF_001194135.2 Octopus bimaculoides | reverse complement strand
ATAGATAGATAGATAGATAGATAGATAGATAGATAGATAGATATATAGATACATTGATAGACAGATAGATAGGTATACGCACAAGCATGTCGTTGTGGGAAGTTGTCTGCTTCCCAACCACACCGCTCCTGGTTCAGTCCCACTGCATGGCAACTTGGCTGATTGTGGTCTCCTATAAGCTCGAGCCGATCATAGTCTTGTGAATGGATTTGGTAGACGGAAAGTGAAATAAGCCAGTCGTATCTATGTAAGTGTGTGTGTATATATATATGCGTGTGTGCGTGTTTGTGTGTCTTTGAATCTCCGTTTGGCCCCCACCACTGCTTGACAACTGGTGTTTGTGTGTTTACGTCCCCGTAACCTAGCGGTTCGACAAATACAATAACAATAGAAGAAATGCCAGGCTTTAAAATATCAGTACTAGGGTCGATTTGTTCGACTAAAGATTTTCAAGGCAGTGTCCCAGCATGGCCTAAGCTTAATGACTGTAAGAAATACGCATGGATATGTGTATGCGTATTTGTGTGTCCGATTGTCTGTGCATATATGTCAGTGTCTGTGTGTGTATATTTGTGAATGTTTGTTTATTTCAACCAGCTTAATTCGTTTTCAGCCAAATCGTTGCTAGAGAAACTTTTAGAGTCAAGACAATTATAGAAGTAAGAGAATAAAAAGATAATGTTATATGTTTGATGTGCCTGAAGTACTGTCTTGCCTCTGGCAAATCAGAACTGCACAAAAATTTATTAGAACTTTCAAACAGAAATACCATTCTGAAATTGAAAGATGCATTGATGAATATAATTTCGATAACAAAATTATGACCAATCTATATGTATATATCAGATTTTTATAGATTAACAGTTGCCTTTCGGATTGATATAGAAATTTAGCGGCGAAAGAAAAATAGTGAAAATACAATTAAAATTTGTGACTATATTTATAGAGGTTGATTACGGTTATTGAAAAATATATGCAGGCTTTCTTGCAAATTGTATTCTTTAAAACTTATCGATTCAAATATACAATATTTTAGAACATCCTTATGCAATTTTAGCAAGATATAAAGTGTTTCTCACTTTATAAAAAATGTTTTCATTACCATACATTCCTGGTTCTACAGTATTCAGATCAACATCTGGAGAGCGGCATTCAAAACACCCTGCCCAATATCATAACAGGTTACATATTCCTAGTTTTGTTGCCTGTAACTCTATAGTTATCTATTTTCTTATTCTTAATAATTTTACAGAGTATACATTTCTAATTAGGAAAATTCTATTTAGATACATATAATTAGCAATTTCTAATTATAATTTCTAAATGCATAGTTTTGAACTATTCATGCGTCATTATGCATTCTTCACACTATATCTAATTACATTGTTGCACTGATTGCGCACTAATTCACAAGCACACACACACATGCACACACACACATACATGCACACACACACGCATGCACACTCACTCACTCACTCACTCACTCACTCACTCACACACGCACACACATACAAACTCACTCATTCACTCGCACACGCACACACACACACACACACACACACACACACACACACACACACACACACACACACACACACACACACACACACACACACAGAAACACACATTCACGCACCTAAAAATAACATTATTATTTACTCATGTCTAATTAGATGTCTTTAATTATCTATTTCTCTCTCGCTACACACATACAGACACGTACACCCACCTTTATATATAAATATATATATATATATATATGTGTGTGTGTGTGTGTGTGTGCGCGCGCGAAGTTAAATATATGTTTTATGTGTATAGATAGTTAATGCCTTCTAATTACTTACTGCAGTTTATATATGTGCACTAACCCTCCTCTAATTAAAGAACCCTAAATATGTACCCGTAACGACATGCATTCAATTACGCATCCAAATTTGCAGAGAGTAATTACATTCCATTAATTGTACATATCTTTAATTGCACACCTTGTATTACACACATTCTAATAGAATAGACGCAACACAAACACTTGAATCGATTACATCAAGTCGTCTAAAATAATACCGACACGATCAATGTATAATTCTTCAATATATAATACGTCGTTATCTTTAACGACAACCAGATAACAACACGGACCTCACTTACAGTCACTAATTGACTTAAATCATTATCCAAACAGAGATCGGTCATTTTACATATCCCTATTGGCAGTTGGATCACCATGGTCAACCACTTTGTAAGAGTGTACAAGAAAATACATTTTATTGTGGTTATCTTTCTAGTTTGCAGTCTGTTTAATGTCGGAAATAATGGAAATATCAAGGACGGCATTTTCGTCAAAGTCTTGGATGGATATTTCCGAAACCGGAAAATGCCGAAGTTTCAGGTGTTCAAGGTTTGCTAACTCAATTCAGTGCGATTCAGAAGTTATACAATTATAAATAGGCAGAGATAGTATTACTTTAATACACAGGTGATTTTATTATACGTTCTCTCTTCCCCAAGTTATCGAGGAAGTCTAATTAGAGATTGTGACATACATTCTTATCTTATCTAAGCACAATTAATTGAATATACTACTTTAATCCGCTGTCAGTTAAAGACTTTTAATTATTCTTAATTTCAAACAATTAAATATCTATATTTAAAACTTTTCTATATGAACTCTCTAGACATTAATATCTACAAACATTATTTTCTTATAATTTTTCATTGTATTATGCAATTGTATGAGGGATTATGATACTATTTCTCCAGTTCACAACGGATAAATCATTAGTTCATGACATTTTCAATGCCACGAGTGACAAAGGTATAATCCCAACACAATACGAATTCTATTTAGTGATCATCAAGACACATGCGCGTAAACCAAATCTTTCAAATTTCTTGTCTCCCCAATTTGTCAATGCGCAAACAATACTTCGGGCCAATCAAGAATTAATAAGGAAATTTTATGCATACATATATATAATATATATTATGTATATATATATATATATATATAT
>NC_068985.1:58777635-58778828 GCF_001194135.2 Octopus bimaculoides | reverse complement strand
TATATATATATATATATATATATCTATGTATATAGATGTATATGTTTACATGTATATGTGTAGATGTATATATATATAGATTTACATGTAATATGTACACACATATATATATACACATGCATACATATATACACCCATACACACACATATGCATGTGTGGCTGTGTGGTAAAAAAAACTTGGTTCCAAAACATATGGTCCTGGGTTCAGTACTACTGTGTAGTGACTTGGCATGTGTCTTTTGCTAGAGCCTCAGACCAACCAAAGCCTTGTGAGTGGATTTTGTAGACAGAAACTGAAAGAAATCAATCGTATATATATGTATGTATAAATGTAAATGTATGTGTGTGTCTTTGTTTCTGTGTTTCTCTCTCATCACTGCTTTTCAACTGCTGTTCGTTTATTTACATCCCCATAACTTGCTGGTTTGTGAAGAAGAAACTGATAGAATAAGTACCAGGCTTATCAGATTAAAGAAAGCACTAGGCAGTGTCTCATGTTTTTCTTTGACATCTCAGCTTTATCTATCGATCCATGTTTGTCTCTGTGTGTATATATATATACATACACACACACACACACACACACATATATATATATATATATATATATATATATAAAAAATAAATACACACACATACATGTATATATGCATATTAATATCTAGGGTAGGGTAGCTGACTGTTTATTGTGATCATTCGTCTTTTGGTTTCCTGTAGTTTTGCTCTCTTTTACAAACCCAGTGAACATACATATATTTCCTATTTCAAAGTAATTCAAACAATACATATAACACCCAAGTTGAAAAGATTCTCAACAATTTGACATTAACCTCCCCACCCCCAATAGGGGCCTTAGCTCCCACATTTTAGAGCTCCATGACCTCCATGTTTCAGGAGCAAAATCCTTTTAACAGGTTCCATGTCGAGAAATTATGCGACATGGAATTCAATTATAAGTGGCCTATACTCCGCTGCGCTCGAGGGTTAAAGGCAAGAAGAAGAAATATATATATTTATTTTTTCTCCGTGTTTTTCTCCGTATTCTTTCTGTTGAAGAGCGTAGCTCGAAACGTTAAAACTTTCTGTATTCCCGAGCGTCAAACTAATACATCCTTTTGTTGTTTACACCACCTGTCCTCGTCTGTTGTTGTTGTTTTTTTCGTACATTCTCCCATATATATATATATATATA
>NC_068985.1:58766586-58777334 GCF_001194135.2 Octopus bimaculoides | reverse complement strand
AAAAGATCATAACTATTATGTTTCAACTGATTGCGCTGAAATTTTAGACATAGATAAAAGACGTCTCAATGGGTGCACCAGTTAAATTTCATGGAAGACCATATATGATTGTAGTAAAAGTCGATATCATTCTAGAATGAACGGTAATCGAACACGTGCATCCAGGCATTTCCTTCTCTATTTAATAAATAAGCTGACACAAAAGAGTAAGAAGACAAGGTAATTATTTCGAATAAGTAAAAATGAAATAAAATATGAACTTTAACGAATAAATGGCAATAACTGGTGATCAATCAACTCTGTGAACATTTTCGCGATGCTGCCTCAACTTCAAATAGCCATGCTTTAAAACAAAGGGCAACAAGTTGAATAAAGGGTCTTTAGTCTTGCGGTTGATTCTCAACGTAAAATGAGTTCTCATGTCTTTACGAGGGTTTCTTCCTGTTCCTGGTCTAACAATGCCTTTCATTACAGCTCCCATGAGGACTGCGCATCATACCCACATATCATCATTGCCAACATGTCTACTGTTTTCGTCCATTGTAATGCAATGAGGTGGCCAGCTACATGCTGCTCCAATGGAACGGTTAGCTTGTATATTTACAAGTCGGTGCCGAACCTCGGAAGTCCCTGATGCTCTTGACCATCCAAATTCTGAGCACTTTCTTCGGAATATAAGAGCCTACAATTCCGCTTTCCAAATTACAAGCTTTAGTCTTACACCAATAAGAGATGGAAATTATATGCCCACCTTCAGAGTACAAGGCCAAATGTACCATCAAATTGTATCCCTTATTCCACAAAATGGCGATGAACACAGCTTTCTCGAGATCTATTTTATGGGGAACGGACCTGAGGAAGTTGCATGAAGAGCTTTAGTTCCTAGAGGAACAAGATCATCGCTTCTGCAGACCCTTGAATATACGCTTCATACCACAAACCTCTACGTAACCATTTCCAAAACTGCTTTTCAGGGTAGAGATGATAACACCAATCAGTTTAAGATTATCATTCGATGTGACCGTGCTCCACCAGGGCAGCACCGGGGTTGCTTTAACAAACCCCAAACCGACTAAGTTGCGGTGCTTATAACAAGTCTCAATGAGTATGCTTCAAACCGTGATATTGTTCTTGAATGGCAAGACTCGCGCCTTCAAACAATAAATGAACTTCATTCTGCGTATGATGCCCTCCAATATCCACAACTATTCCTTTATGGTGACGATGGCTACCGCATTGACTTACCAAAGTTTAATCCGGAAACGTTAATGCATCTTCAAGCACGGAAAATCATGGAATTTTAAATATTTCGGCTTATGGTTCGCAACAACGATATCACCATTCTTCGTAGAACACGGATGCTCCTCAATCAACATTGTATAGACGTATTTGCTAAGGTAGATGTTTCTTATTTTATGATTTCTTTCAGAAAATTTCCTTAGCCAGGTCACTAACTATTTACTTCACACATTTCTTTCCTTTCCAGATTGACACCAAACGCTTCCAATGGATAAGACACTATCAAAAGGAATTCCGTACAGAAGATTATGGCAATCTTTGTGACGAAGTGAACCGCAATGATCAGGTTGTTGATTCGAATATTCGAGGTTCTGTCATTCTCCCATCACCATACACTGGAGGCCCACGGTACATGCATGAGAAAATGCAGGATGCTCTCACTTATGTCCCCCACTATGGCCGTCCAGATTTTTTCATCACCTTCACTTGTTATCCAAAATGGGTTGACATCCAGTCTCACTTCATGGCCAAAATCCTCCAGATAGGCATAATTTCATATCTGGAGTGTTTCATCTGAAGCTAATGAAAATGATGGACGTTATAATACATGAATATATTTTTGGAGCATTAAGATGCTTCATGCACACCGTAGAATGGCAGCAGAGAGGACTCCTTCACACCCATATCCTCCTCTGACTTCAGAACAAACTCATGTCAACATATATCGACTCCATTATCAGTGCTGAACTGCCAAATCCCCAAGAAGACCCAGCATGATCCATGGCCCGTGTGGCCACCTAAATCCAAGGCCTGCATGCATGGACAATGGGAAGTTTACAAAGCGTTATCCACGTAAACTAATTCATGATACTCAGACTGATGATGACGGGTATCCTTTATACCGTCGCAGAGCACCACAGGAGGGTGGACATACAGCAACGATAAAAACAGTTGGGGGTCAAGAATTGAATGTCGACAACAGATGGGTGGTGCCACATAAGAAGGTGCTTTGTAAAATGTTTTCCGCCCACATTAATGTTGAATTTGGCGACTCCGTGAAATCAATTCAATACATCTGCAAGTATGTACATAAGAGAGCCGATCAAGCAGTTATTGAGTTGGATAAGGCCGGCGACCCTTATGCCGCCACAGATGAGGTCACATTTTTCCAAACTGGACGCTACTAATAAGGCATTTTGGCACATATTCGATGTTCTGATCCATGAACGTGAACCTGCAGTTATTCATCTCAATGTTCATTTGAAGAACGTGCAACGGGTGTATCCATATTATCCCAAGAGGCACACCAGCTGATGTAGTCAAGCAGTTTTTCATTTCAATGCGCAGCTTCCCAGATGCCTCAAACAATTTTATATTGCAATTAAACATAATTCTTACAGATAACCTTCATGTCCATAGAAAGAAATGTATATGCTTTTGTACCGATACTTCAGCCATCCAATCAATTAAGCGGCATTACGAACGATAATTTCCATATTTCCACATTTTAATACCCGATATGTTCAAATAAAACATGTTCCTTTTTGAATGCAACTTATTTTTGATTTGACGTCTCAACTATGTCAAATAATCCTCAATTTTAAGCATAGACATGCAAAATTACACTATTTTAGACTCTAGTTCTATTACGAACTTACACCATTCAATGGAGGCGGGACGTTTGCTAGTGTGTATATATATATATATGTGTGTGTGTGTGTGTGTGTGTGTGTGTGTGTGTGTGTGTGTGTGTGTGTGCGTGCGCGCGTGCGTGTGTATACACATACACGGGTTTCTTTCATTTTCCGTCTACCAAATCCACTCACAAGTCAGCCCAAGGCTATAAAAGAAGACACTTGCCGAAGTTGTCACGCAGTGAGACTAAATCGGGAGCCATGTGGTTGGAAAGCAAGCTTCTTCACACGCAGCCACTCCTGATATATATAAATACTCCATGGAAAGCCTCATGGCCACTATAGCGATATCTTGTGTTGTTGATCGAAGCTCGTGATGTGTTCATCGCTTAAAAGGTAGTATATACTGACAGATGCAAGTATATGCAATATATACTTGTTCACCGTCTTGCATACACGTGCCTTTGACTTTATATACTGCCTTCTAGCAATGAAGTTACCATCACCTCTGCTCAACAACACAGGGGACACACAGACAAACACACACACACACACACACACACACACACACACACAATCGGTGATCTGGCTACGTCCGCTAGGGAAATTATCTCCCTTATCAGTCATTAACACAGTGCACTTGTGGCTATTGATTTGATTTTGACTCTTATTTCTAGCAATGCCGGTACCATTTACTACCCTCTGTAATTTCAGAGACGTTTATAAATTTGCCATTACGGTGTTAAATTGCTAATAAGCCACCCATATTATTTATAAATATGTGTGTGTGTCAGAAAGCAAAAAAAATCTACCAGAGCATGTATCGAAAATGACATCACAAAATTTGTAATATCTAGCGTTTCTTATTGCTTTCCTAACCAGCGTTCTGCATCTAGAGCGATGAAATAAAGTCATGATGGACAATGCAAAAGACCCTACTCTGTCACATATCTTGCTAGAAATGTCATCCAGAGCTCTTAAACGTCTCTGTATGTTTCTCTTGCGTCCTAGGACTCGTAAGGCCAGTTATCCGTTTACAAGACATATAAGCGAGCAAGAATAGAACATTCCCTTGAACGGGATGCCGATTCGTCGTAGGTTTCAAGTTAGAAATTATGAAATGAGAGTATATGTCGATCGCATCAACCCCCAATGTTTGATTGATATTTTATTCTATTGACACTAAGGGATACAAGGCAAAATAAACAAGTAGGTTTTTGAACTCAGGACGTAGAGAGCCGGAAGAAATACACTAAGCGTTTTGTCTGAGTGGCTAGCAGTTCTGGCAGCTTGTTACATTTAAATATCGATATATTGGCTTAAACCATGAATATAGGGCATCAGTATCACAGAATTATATTTTCAATTCTATAGGCAGAAGAAAACGCTATGTCCATTATTCTTTTCAAGGCTACCATTGTAAGGAAAGAAGCAGTTATCTTCAGACCAGACCCTCGGTCCGAAAACTTGCAAATGACGAGATTCTAAACGCTCCTATGTTGTCAGTTGTTGATGGTAATCTGCCCAATGGATGAGGTCTACTACCTACAGGTCTTAATCAATTAGATTTCTCAGGGAAGGATGCAAATAATTACAACAGAAAAAAAGAACAAAAACAACAGATAGCACATATTCACTATCCAATAGACTGTAAACTCTACCTTACAAAACGTCATTTTTTGCAGTGACACATTTTTTAATACTTGGTTTCCTATTTGATATGGGGGCAATGTCTCGTTTTTCATAATTTTTCCCAAAAGATAAACGGTTTTAGCAGCATTATACCAAAGAAATTAAATCGAATATTATTACAAAAGTTAAAAAAATATATATAAAATAGACAAACTTTTGTCCTCAAGATAAACTGATATGGGATCACTTCTAAACATTGGCCTGTATCAGTGTGTTTACTGTGATAAAACTTCGAACAAATGTATCTTATTTTATCAGAATTCCAATGTTTTGGTTTTAATTTATTGTTTGGTTTGATGATTGTCGACAGGATGTTGATGCGTAGTAAAATTAGATTGAAGAATTCACTATTTTTAAATATAAAATCACTTCGCATTTTAGCGTGTTCATAGCAACAAACAATATCAGTGTTTGTTTTGGTTCATGTGTATAAAGAAAGCGAACCAGCACGCTAAATATACGGAAATACAATGCATAGACACAGCCATACACGGACAATCACACCGCATAGCGATTGAGTGGATATACACAATCATAAAATGGTCACATACACGCGCATGTTTAGATACATAAAAGGCAAACGAATAAGTAGGAAGTATTAGAAATAACTGGAAAAATCTTAATGAAATCTTGTGTTAGTTAATCAGAAAAAAGAAAACATGAAAGCAAAACAAGTGATGGAAATCCTTTTACCATATGTTATATTCAGATGAGGAATATTCAGGATGGTCATATAGGGAACGTCTTTTGGTCATCAAATATTCTCGTCGATGAGAATACTTGATGTCCGTTCAAGTGAACTCTTTACTCATCCACTTACACAATACGTGGCTGAGTATTCCAAAGACATGTGCTCTCCATGTAATTCTTAGCATGAATGAGCATGACACAATGTTACAGGAGTGGCTATATAAAATACGACTCCTGGGATTCCCGAATGTGGGATTCCACACAAATTCCGTCATGCTATTTTTCTCTTATAAGCCTCAGATTTATCCAAAACTGTGGCCCCACTGTGCTTACTTTGGGTTTCGTAGGCGTCCCATGTGCGTTAACTCGAAGAAACTGTCCAGCAACACTCCAAAAATTTGAACCAGCGATAGAGAGTACCTTCAGTACTACAGTAAATGAATAATTGTAATTTTTCCCCCACAGAATATTTAATCCTATTGTTTGTAAATTTAAAAGCAAGCACACACACACGAGTGACAAGTATGAGCTTGTGTGCGCCTATGTATGGGAATTTATGTAAGCAGTATCTTTTGTTAATATGCATCGTTGAGGAAACTGAAAGTGTGGACCTTTACAAACAAGCCATTTATGTATTTTCCTGCACAGACATCTTCATGCCTCAGTGTTTTCACCTCCATGCTGAGCTATAGACCAATCTAATTATTGGTCTCTTAGAAATATTTAAATAACCAGTATATTGTTATTAAGTTGCCAAGGAACACAAATATGATGGAATTTCCAGTGTGACGATTACGAGGTACCCTAAGTGTGAGCACAACAACAATAAAACGAGTAAAATACAAAAATATCAGCTTAAAAGCTCGTTGTAAACATAGGAAAATGATAATGATGATATCATTATTATTATTATTATTATTATTATTATTATTATTATTATTATTATTATTATTATTATTATTATTATTATTATTATTATTGAGGTAGAGGGCAGTGAATGCTAACAAAGTGACACTAGAGTAAAATATACAAAGCCCAGTATACTCATCATGACTACCTGTCTGATAAGGGAACACTAGGCATGACCTTGCAGGTGGTACTCAGACTTGTCTTCAGGTTCAGTAGCCCATCCTGCTCAAAATGTCCCTCAATAAGGGTTGTTGAAGGATGTTGAACAAAACATTCATGTTTCCAGAGGTGAATTATCCAAACCCCCAAAAGAATTCCTTTCAACACACAGCTATGATGCAACCCACTACTTCTGCTCGTGATCAGAGTTGCGTATATGATCATCCACTAAGGGACATGCTCAAGTGATTATGGTAAAGCAAGTGACAAACAAATCTGTGGTTTTGAGCAGAATATTTGCTGTAGCCCATATTTCATACTAAGACAAAACAATGAACATATTTCTTCCAATCAGTTAAGATGAGAAAACATGACAGCCACTGCCTGGTACTTATTTATTATTATTATTATTATTATTATTATTATTATTATTATTATTATTATTATTATTGTTGTTGTTGTTGCTGTCATTATTGCTGTTGTTGTTGCTGTTATTTTATTATTATTATAGTTTTATTATTATTATTATTATTATTATTATTATTATTATTATTATTATTATTATTATTATTATTAGTAGTAGTAGTAGTAGTACTAATAGTAGTAGTAGTACTAATAGTAGTAGTAGTACTAATAGTAGTAGTAGTAGGTATTATAATAAGGATATAAGTGTATATATTACAACTGCAAGATATTGAGGTTTAAGTCTAGGCATGATTTAGGTAAGATAACTTGAAGATATAAATAATATCAGTTAGATATTAAAATTTATCACATCTCTTCTATTTCCTCTTCGTTGATATTACTTACCAAGCATAAATAATACTTTAGTGGCCACTAGAAAAAAAGAATAAATCGATTATACCTGAAATCAACCAAATATATATATCGTTTTGTTTGTTGTTAAATGTCCTAGAGACACTGTCCACATGTTATGTTGGCAGGCTGTAAACTAAACTATTTAAATTTATTGATATAAATCAAGAATGTAATGAGAATGGAATCTCAGAGTGTCTGCTCTGGTCTGAGAATTGATGTGGAAGACGTTTGTGTTTTCCTCTCATTTTCTCTGTTTAGGAGAGCAATATTAATTAGTTAAATGCATCATAAGAGAAAAAAAATAGTAAAACACGCACACAATGAATTTTTAAATTTCCTTATATAGAAATATATTTTGCATGGTTTAGTCGAATAATGAGATCTTCTCATGTGGATAGCAATATATGCATTAGTTCAGTTTAGGTGAAAGTATTAGTATTGCATTAGTGTTGTTTTGTTGAGTACAATTGTTCCTGGTAAGTGACGCTGTTAACAATAATGTTCAAAACAAAGTAATTCTATTGGATATGTCTTCCGAAAATTACAAGAAATTCGTAAAACTCTATACCCGTTCCTTCTTTCAATAATGCTATTTATATTTTGCTCTGTAATTATTTACCTTTTATAATCTTACGTCCCTATACTAATTAGGTTTTATTGCCTAATATTAATTGTTCGTATGATTTTATTCGATATTAAACTTTAGTTTTAAAATTTCATTTCTAAGACGTTCTTGCTTACTATCTTAAGTTTTAACAACTCAACATATGCACTCAATTATTGCCTACAATTCTGCAACGTCTAATTCGTACAATTAACAATTCGAATTGTTAAAGAATTGTAGAAAATGAATGCCTCGTTGCATTCGCCTGGATCTCTGCACTCACACAGAGAAAGCATTCTTTTGTGCTGATTAAAAGAAAACAGAACGGGGTTGGGCGTTCACGAATTATTACCGGTGATCTATTGTGGTTAATTTAAATGTCTACGTACGGCTCTTGCTGTTTCCTATAAAAGTAGAATTATATGCCGGCAACCTGATCAACTATTGAGTGTACTCTGAATATCATGTTTTTACGAAGGTTCATGACAGAATCACCAAGAAAAACAACAGTTTCTCTTTAGGAGATCTACCAGTGTCTGTTCTGGTTTAGCCTAAGATCAATACTAATTCAGCAAGCATTAACATGAGATTATCTGGTCGTATTTTAAGTTCTACTGTTTCCATGAGTATATTATCCACAATGCACATTTATTCCCGCACTCAAATTTTCTCTAAAAGTGTGATTTAAGAGAGATTTGCCGATTATCTGTAGCACATCATGTAGCTGCGTGGAGACATGTTTTCTTTGGCTCAAGATCACCGCTAGTAGTGTTCAGCAGTCTGGAGGAACAACTCATTTCTGTAAGTTTGAGAAGTTAATGTTCCTCTTAACCATTATCTAAATAAGGTTGAATGCCTTTTCATATTTGACCGAATTCCTATAATCTCAAAACTTTTTATTTTTTTGGTAAATGAAGGAAAAAAAACAGTGATAGATGGAGTTTTTGCGAATTCGTTGGGGTGTCGGATAAGAAACACTATGGTGCTTATTCTTGTTAATCGTGTTCTAGTTGCAACCTCTGTACTATACGTTATATATATTGTCCTGGCCTCAGTTTTATTTTCGAAAACAGTAATGCAATGAAGGGAAGGGAGTGGACAACTGCTGGATTTCAATAAAAAATATTTTACTTTGGAGAGAAATTAACCAATTGCAAATATATGTCTTCGTGAACAGATGTCTCAAAATATATACATATATAGATACATATGTGTATGTGTGTGTATGGATGAATATGGAGGTGTGTGAATATATAGTTTTAAAAAACATATATAAGGATATATGTACGTCTGTATGTGTTTGCGTTAAGCGTAAATATTTATAGATGCCTTTATCCCACGATGCAAAAATGCATACACATACTCTAGCAAAATACACATACATTAACAAAGCACACTCTCACATCCACATACATCAACACACACGCATATAGATCTATCTATATGTATATTTGTGTGAATTCAGGTTTCTGAGAAAGACAGTGAATAAGTATTAAGCGTTCTGAATGTGAGCTGACAGAATCGTTAGCCGTCGGACAAAATGCATAACGGCACCCATGATTGCAGTTTACGTTATGAGTATAAATCCCTACGAGATCAACTTTGCTTTTCAGGCTGGATGAAATAAATTGCCATTGAAATACGGAGATCGATATCATCTACTTGATGCCTTCATCTAAAGTCTATGGATTTGTACGGTAGGAGAAGCAGGGGTTGAAAGCAGAGAACCACTGGATTGTAACGAAAACACAAATACACAGGAATAAATAAACTTGAAGGTACACAGGCATACCATAAACGCACAAACAGACAGACAGCACACACACACACACACACACACACACACACACACACATAAATATCTATATATACACACATATGTTTTGAGACATATGTTTTGTTCATGAAGACACATACTTCCGAAACAACAAATGCTGATGAGAAAGGAAAATTATGGAAACAGTTTGTGATTGTGATATGAGGGTTCTATAAACCAAGTTTTCGATTAATCAAATGATTGTTCAGATCTATTAGCTGAATGATTAATTAGTCAACGTGATGAGTAATGATAGTAATAACATAGGAAGCGCGGACCAAATATTAAGGGTATAAGTGTTTTTACATCACGAATCTTGCATAAAAATTATGGAAACGAAATTAGATGATACAATCTGATGACAGCATATATTCAGTTTCTATTTTAAATTTTTATGAAGCAGTAAGCTAAAGGTTCGAATAATCATAATTGTAATGCAGAATAACGACATCGCAGTCTCCATTTTATTATCGGTCAAATATTGAAAATTTCGGACGAAGGGGATAGTCGATTACATAGACCCCACCCAGACTTCAAATGGTGCTATTTTATCAACTAAGAGCGGATGAAAAGCGGTGTTAACATCAGGGGATTCGAACGCAGAATGTATTGAGTTGGAAGAAATACTGCTGAGAATTATTTTTCGAACGCGTTAAATATTCTGCCGCCTACATTTTGATTTCAAATTTTGGCAGAAGGCCACCAATTTCGCAGGTGGGTGTAAGTCGATTACATTGACCTCAGTCCTTAACTGCTACTTATTTTATCGACCCAAAAGGGATGAAAGGAAAATTCCACCTTGGTGAACCTCAAGATGAAACGACGCTGCCAAACTCAAGGCATTTGAAACAACGTGCAAATTAAATGTACCGGGGAAGAGCTGGCTTGACCATCAAATAAACGAAGAAATGTAAAGTAAGACCATGAAACAAACGAGGAAATGTGAAGTAAGAGAGGAATTTCGGTGACTATCAGGAAGAGAAAGCTGCTGTATTTTGCGTATGTCATCAGGACCCTATGTCTTCGGTGGAGTATCAATGGATAACAAAGAAACGATACCAAGAAGACAATTGCTGAACTGAAGTAGGTAACGTGTAACTCACGCATTCATTAAATTTAATCCATACACACAGACGTTTATATACACACACACACACACACACACACACACACACACACATACACA
>NC_068985.1:58765780-58766560 GCF_001194135.2 Octopus bimaculoides | reverse complement strand
ACACACACACACACACACACACACACACACACACACACACACACACACACACACACACACACACACATATATATAGATGAAAGTGTGTACATAGATAATGTACGCACATCACGCACGCATATATGTGTGTGTGTATAAATACGTATATGTAAGTGCGTGGGGAAAGGGGTACATAAATTAACATGCTATATTTCAAAAGCTGTATGTGTGTGAACATAGAGAAGCTTGAATCTTGCATTCTTGTCAACAATGTTTTCAAATTCTACTTAATGAATGTATTTTAAGAGAAAGGCACCCCATGGACTTTTGTCACAGAATAAACAAATTTCATGTTTGTCAAAATCGAGTAGAAGTTTGTCATGTAGGCATCGAACGTAGAAATTCTGTCTCTTTGCTGGCAACCATAGTAAATTACTTTAATTTAAGCTGAACCATATAACCTCAACTAATTCAATAACTTTACCAAGTCGTGATACGACGTTTATCTCTAGTCTATTAAATTAATCAGTCTCCGTTACTGATACCACGTGACATTTCTACGTGTGAACATCGAGAAAAGGCTTCAACAATGTTCACTATTCAACTCTATTTGCTATAATTTATCTCTACTAGTTTACTTCATCATGTCCTTTTGGCTTTACCGGCATTTAATTAAAGTAAGCCGAAGTGTAAAATGCATTCCGTTATGAATAACCCGATAAAAATTATTTGAAATATTATAGCGATGCTAAACGATCTAATCTTAGATTTCCATAGAGGAATGATTAATGAAACTTTTCA
>NC_068985.1:58764390-58765277 GCF_001194135.2 Octopus bimaculoides | reverse complement strand
ATATATATGTATGTGTGTGTGTGTGTGTGTGTGTGTATGTGTATGTGTGTATATCTGTAAATATATGTGACAACATGATAAAACTCCGAGTTTCGGATGTCGGGGCGGGAACTCACGCCGGCATCTCTTCAGTTATCGGGCCATAAAAAAAATCCTATGAAAATGACCGTTAATCAAAGGGAAATAATTGTGTGATTGTCCGTTATTAAGACAAAAAAGCTATTAGAATGACTGGTAAGTATGGGGAGGGAGTAAAAGTAAGGGAGTCAAAAGGATCATAGTAATCGCGTAAGCGCGCATGTCCATACATACACTTGCGTTTCCGCACACCCACGTACATGTGCCTATAGGTATATACTCATCCACCCTCACTTTAAACACACACATTCGGCAAAAAAAATTAAATATATACATACCCGCATACACTCTCACACACACGCGCACGAGCGCCAAAAAAAAATTCACACACACGTCTATATACGCACATGCACACGAAAAACAGGTCTAAAGGCAAAAAAAAGAAACAAGTGTGAAAAAGTGTGAAAAATAAGCAATAAGAATAAAAAGTAAATGTGTAAATATGCTCATAGTGAACGCGTATGAGCGCATGTCCATACATACACACGCGCGTACACACACCCACATACATAAGCCTATGTGCATATGCTCGTCCACACTTGCTTGAAACACACACATGCGCACCCCCACATTCACCAAAAAATAATTTCTGCATACACGCACACACGCGCACACAAAAGGGTTTCTTTCATTTTCCATCTACCAAAATCCACACACAAGGCTTTGGTCAGCCCGAGGCTATAGTAGAAAACATTTATCGAAGGTACCACGCAGGATAATCCGGGTTCCGTCCTACTACGTTGTACGTT
>NC_068985.1:58763024-58763803 GCF_001194135.2 Octopus bimaculoides | reverse complement strand
ACGTGGATACTGGTTGAGTTCCATTGCATGACATCTGCAGCAAGTGTATTCTACTATGGCCTACGGTCGTTCAAAGTCCCGTCAATGGATTTGTTACACAGGAACTATAAGGAACCTATCGTGTGTGTGTGTGTTTGTGTCTGTATTTATAACTGTCTACCTTTTGTCAACGGGAAGCGGTGTGTTTAATTCACCATAGCTTAGCTGTTCGGCAAACGAGCCAGATAGAATAAGTACCGGGTGGTTTGTTGACAGATGATGTGCAGGCTGTTATTCTTCGCAGAAGCTGGTTCCAGGGAAGCCGGAATTCTTTGACGGGGTCATCAAAATGTAGTGGAATCACCAGAATGTAGTTTGTTTTTATTGAATGTCGGTGCGATAGGCATGTGTTTGCCTGAGAAATGACAAAGTGGTAACTGATTCAATTATAACATTTTTATTAGCTGGAGTTAATAAATATTAATAGCCACTACATTCAATTTTAACAACTTGCTTCGAGTTGCTAGACAAATGATGGAACCAGGATATGTTCGTGTGTGTGTGTGTGTGTTCGTTCTCTCATCTTGCTTGGCCGGAGGAAAATCTCTGTCTCACATTAGCAGAGGTCTCATAGTAGCAGTCTCCCTGTCTGTCTGTCCCTGTGTGTCCTGACGTCTTGCTGACCACTCTATTTATAAGAATCGTGGCAGCTAGAAGGACATACATACTGCAGCAGAGTTTGTACCTAAATAGGTCAGATACTGACCAGTTGAACTTCGCCTGACATTCTAAGGTCGAAG
>NC_068985.1:58758131-58762660 GCF_001194135.2 Octopus bimaculoides | reverse complement strand
GAAGGACATGTAAATTTTTACATATATATATATATATATATATATATATATATGTGTGTGTGTGTATAGTATTATCTCGACTGCGAAAGTGCAATAGTTAACCTATATTTAGGGCACTATTTCAATCTTTGTATATCGAACATTTCAATAAAATATCATCGCATCTGCATTTCGATCCAGTCTATCTCACAATGTGTTACTGAACTATATTTCGATATTCATCAGAAAATCTGACGTATCAAGCTTGTTATGCAATCATTTACGTTTGATTAACGCATTACATATAACGTACAAGTATTTGACAGTAAAACCTTGCATGATTAATAAGTTTACGAAAGTATAAAAATACAAATCAAATGTTCTGTTTTGTTCTTATCAAGTGTATGTATACACACACACACACACACACATACACACACACACACACACATACACACACACACATACATACATGTGTACATATATATACATACACATACACACACATATTTGTATATATGTATTTAAGTATATATAGAGATTGAGAAACACATAATTTATGTTGAGTTCCATTACTGCTATTTGTATTCTCAAGTCGATACTCGCACGCGCGTAAGTGCGTGTACGTGTGTGTGTTTGTATGCGTGTGTGTGTATGTGCGTGCGCGTGCATATAAGTGTGCGTGCGTGTGCGTGTGTGTGTGTGTATAATCACATTCGATACTGTTTTATATTGTTTTATTACCGATACGGAACTTTAAACCATGTATATATGACTTTAATGCGCTTTGTTACACGCGTATCATATAAGCTCCACTCTTCATTTTAATTTATATTATTTACAAAAAGTGTTATAATTGCATAATTTACTTACTTTTGTTGCATAAAATCTATTCTGATTTTCCATTCATAAATCTATTGTCGAACACGCGAAACGACATCTCATAAATTTTTTTATTCATGTCGAAGGAGGAAAAAATCGAAGATTTTGATTAGTATATAATCATATTACTTTTGGATCTCAACATAGTTATAGTTTTACAGATTTATGGTTTATTTTATACTTCTATTTTGATATTCATTGAATATTTATTTTCTTATATGTTGAAAATATATTTGATGTGATATTCATGTGGAAGCGTTCTCTGCCAAAGAAAGTTCTAGATATTGTCTTTAAATGTCACAAATTCGATTATTTTAAAGTATACTCTAGCTGTCAAACTACTAGAGCAGAGTTGTGTCATATGAGAAAGAGAATCAATAAGCTATCACACAAATAATATACGTGATTAATCTTCTATTGTCAGATTGTCAATTCTCTTATTACAATGAATTGTATTGCATTCTTTAATCAGTGTTGGCGCCATTTTGTATAGTTTGAATATCGAGGATCAGAAGAAACTGGCAGCAGAAGAAATAATGATATAGGTAGTGGTGGTGGTGCGGAATGTGTGTGTATGTGGGTGGGGGGGGGTGACAGTAAAAGAATATGGTAGATATAAAAAAAAAACTATAATGAAATACAATGATAATATTGATGATGATGTTGCGGAAGAATAAGAGAAGTATTGTTGTCTTGGTTGAGGTGGCCGTGTTGGTGGTGTTGGTGATGAGGAGGACGACAATAACGAAGCAGCAGTACCAGAAGACGGAGGGAGAAGGAGGTAGAGAAGAAGGAAGAAGAGGAGAAGAGAGAGAAAGAGGCGAAATATGTGAATGATGATTATTGGAAGAGTGGAGGGGAAGTAAAAGGTGAAACGGAAGAAAAGATAGAGTAGAAGTAGGAGGTGAGGCATGAGGGGGTAAAATACGGAGAAAAGTAGAAGGAAGTGGGGAAGTAGGAGGATGTAGAACAAGAGAAGAAATAAAAAGGAGGGGGCGGTTGAAAGAGTATAAGAGAAAGACGGAGAGAAGGAGAACAGGAATGATGATGATGATGATGATGATGATGATGGTGGTGGTGGTGGTAGTAATAATAATAATTAAGATTTCAAATTTTGGTACAAGGCCAGCAGTTTCAAGGGAAGGGAAAAGTTGATTACATCAACATTTCTGGTTAACTGGTATTTATTTTATCGACCCCGAAAGGATGAAAAGCAAAGTCGACGCCGGCGGCATTTGAACACAGAGTGTAAACTCGGAAGAAATGATGCAAATCATTTTCCCCGGCACACCAATGATTCTGCCAGCTCGGCACCCTAGTAATAATAATAATAATAATAATAATAATAATAATAATAATAATAATAATAATAATAATAATAATAATAAGGTTGATGATGATGATGATGATGATGATGATAATGATGATGATGATAATGATGGTGATGACGATGATTGCTGGAAGTACATGTTATAACAATATGAAACAAGGTAAAGCGAATTTGCGTTCTCATTGATCCATCTTGTTCATTTGATTCTAGGGTTGTGAAGAAAGAAGCTGAAAATTTAAATAATGCAATCTCTTAAAGTTTGAGATTGCGAGAATTTGGAATATGAAATCTGTAAAGGTTGTACCTATGATAATTGGTGCATTACCGACAGTGAATAATGACATAGACAAATAGTTAAAGGAGACTGGAATAGAATATCCATTTTGCAGAAGTTTTACTACCTCTTATGAACGGGAAAGAAGAAGAAGAAGAAGAAGAAGAAGAAGAAGAAGAAGAAGAAGAAGAAGAAGAAGAAGAAGAAGAAGAAAAGAAGTTAGCACTTCACATGTTGCTTCAGTTACCGGTGACAAAATTTATGAGGATCACATAGTCTTTTTTATATAAAGTTTTGTAGAAACCTCTGTTCCGTAAACAACCCCACAGAGTCTAACACTGTGTTATATTCCTTCATACTTAGAAACGAAATGGAACATGACATAAAGGTTTGAAAATACTATATTAATGATTATTGTTTTATCAAAGTGATTTTATAAGAATGGCATAATGGAAGTAAACAAACATTAGTATACCCAAACGGTATCAATTCATTTCTTTTCCCATTTACAGTCCTCTTCCTGTTATTTGAAGTAAATAAGACGATATTGTAATTAAATTAAAATGGAATGGTTCTCACTCTAGGCATTAAGGGCCTAGAGTGAGAACTGTAAGTGAAATTAATTTAGCTTCCAGAAATATCTATGCTTTTCTTTGCTTATATCAGTGACGCTTACAAGCAAAACCATATGTACCTTGCATAGCAAATTTTATGGTCAGTAAAATCTATACACGTAGATGATGAGGTTTGTCTCTTTGAATTGAAATAATGTAACAATTTCTCAAAGATTCGTTTCCAATCTTCAAACGCAAATCGAAAGACATCCGAAAATAAAAATTGTAGAATTAAATCACGGACCCAACGTCCGCCTTGGACAAGACCGGGAGGGATGGGACGAGATATATATATATATATATATATTCCAGTTAATAGTTTCAATATACTATTTGTAGAAGGGTTTTCGTGTGAAGTTTAAAATCGTCGACATTTTGGAACGTTTTTTGCCGTTCATTTCTCTTTAATACCTTTCTCATTTTCTTTTGTTCTCCGCTTCTCTCTTTGTCTTCTGCCAATTGTTTTTCTTTCTCATTTCCTTGAAGACACACATACCATGACGTACACACCCAAAAATGTACATGCCCATACACACACACGGCAATGTACTGACTGTAAAAATTCCTCATTTCATAGTCATATTCTGAAAACACTATATGTTATTTTTAATTCTAGGGAAAGTAGAAACTATTGTATACTTGTAATTGTTTTACGCATAGATTTGATATGAAGTGTTCACGCATTTTGTTCCAGCTAATTCTCTAAATTGTACATGTGTCTACTAACTGTGGTAAACGTTTTGACATTCACTGCTACCTGCATCACAGACCACCTGGTGGGGCTGCTATACGGGTATTAACTGCGCAACACTGCTACCTTTACACGCTTTTCTTCTTCTAAATATAACAAAATAAGTCGAGCGTATCTGCTATTACTTTATTTAAATCATGCTGTGAATAACTTATCTCCTGAGCTACAATACTCTTCCCGATATTTACAATTAAAACCATAACGTAGTTGGTGTTTTAGTTAGTTGCTACAAACGTCTAGGCCCTGCATATTCCATTTTAAATTAATTACAATATTGTCTTACTTATTTACTTATTTACAAATATTACTCTCACCTATATCATTGAGTAACGTAAACTTGTCAGTCACTTTGCTTTCAGTATATTTCAACTAAGCCTATGGAACAAACGTGCCGAAGCACTTGCTTGTTGGGAGATCCTCTGAAGATATCTCCTGTTGTCCATCCATCTAATGAGTTTCCTCTTATCTTATTGCAAAATCATCGTTACACTCCTGAATGGAAAGTCGCTTAACATTGCTTTTCTGTCATCTAATGGTCGTGTTTAGGATGATGTATCCTAACTTACATAACGTGTAGATCATCAGTGGAGAGAGAGGAGAAAATGTCTATGAACTAAATTAAAAAAAACAACATTTGGAAGTGTTTGGTGGAAGAAATGCAGAAGAAACTTTCTAAGAAAACTTCAATGTATAAACATA
>NC_068985.1:58754804-58757808 GCF_001194135.2 Octopus bimaculoides | reverse complement strand
ATATATATATATATATAATAAAAGTTGCCAAATTTTTTATCATATTTTTTTTTGGTGAAGAAATAATACGAAATTACATAAGCATTTTATAAGCATTTTATATTTCTTTCTTTTCTGGAAACTCACCGCGTACTGGCAGCTAATATCTCCCGGACCGGCACCGGTCCGCGAACCACCACTTTGAGTTTCACTGTACTAAACTATATTACTTTACTGCTATATAAATTTTCATTCAATCAGAATATGACATATTTTCAATCAGAATATGACATATTAATAATACCAAAACGTACACAGCATGCTCATATTCTATACATCTATTTGTAACAATACGTAACAATACGTATTTGTAACAATACAATTTGTAACATTACGAACAATAACAAAACTTTTTCAATATTATACTAGAATACAGCACAATGCATCAAACTGCTCAATAAAATGTTTATAACAACTTTATAAAATTAGAAAATAAAATATTGTCCTCTTCTATACTACTATTTATGACATTAATAATGGTATCATTCACAGGTTCATGAAAAAAATCGAGGGGCATGCCAGACGTTTTAAGACAATATAAGAAAGAAATTTATCTCATTTCAAGACGCACCAATCTCTCTTCTCTTTAAAAGTCTGACACTCTGACTTCAATTCACCTCTTCTGTCACACAAGCCACATAGTGAGGGCTCCATAAATGTTATCTAAAATGAAGGTGTCCAAGATCCTTGTCACAGCCTCCTTCATCTTACTAACGTCATCTAAACCATTGCCTTCGAGGTTTTCCTTCAGTTTAAAGAAAACCCAAATGTCATTGAGAGCATGGTTTGGGTTGTAGCGTGAGTGAGGGGCAGTTTTCATAAAGTAGATTTTGTTGAACCTCTTGCCTGAGGGAATCTAGTTGCTGTAGATGATGCCTTTGATGTTGAAAATGGGATCATCATGAGCTTTCCTGTGGGCTTGCTTTGCCTGGACATTTTGGCTCTGGGGTGCCATGATGGTTTTATTGGGTACTAGGTCTCCTGGTCTCTGGATCATAACTGTAAGTTGAGCTTTCGTCACACGTTACCAGAGATTCAAGTACTCTTGGTTTGGAAGTTATGAACTCAACTATGTCCCTGCTGTCTTTCACTCTGTTCATCACCGAACAACCTCAGAAAAATTTATGTACAGTTACCACATGAAATCCACATTGTCTTCATCCAGAAAATAAGGACATTTCTTAACTGTCTTTGATGTTCTGACGTCCCTCTCTATCCCATACTTTTCAATGTCTCTTACCTCCTCTCTACTGTCACTGAATCTCTTGTGCCATCGAAAAGCATGCCCAGCTAGTAAAGTTAAGCTATACGAAGTTTGGTGCGTTTGATAAGTTTTTGTAGCACTTTTGTTACTTTTTATCATCTTTTCGATCCATACATCATCGCTATTTAAGATTTCATTAGCTGGCAGAATCGTTAGCAAGTCGGACAAACCGATTAGCAACATTCATTCCGGCTTTTTACGTTCTGATGTTTAAACTCCATCGAGGTCGACTTTGCCTATCGTCCTTTTGGGAGTCAATTAAACAATGTACTAGTCCAGTACAGAAGTTGATGTAATGAAGTTGTCCATCCTATCTAAGTCCCATCTACATCCCGAAACTTTGAGATAATTATTACAATGGATGGCTCGTGTACCTTTCCCTAATTTTGTAACAGATTCTCTTTGGAAAATCATAAACTTTAAATGACGCCCAAAGTTCCATCAACATATTCCTTAAAAATAATCATTTTCCCATTTATTTCAGTAAAAAGTCAAACGTGAAATTTTGCTGTGAAATCGAAATCATAATGCTAAAAACATCGGTTCGTTTAAACATATCCTCAATACGTATAATTGGCCTCACGTATTGAAGAACATCAATATTATTGATATTTTCTGAGATAATAGGGCTGCTCTTTTACTGTTTTAATGAAAATAGATTTTGTATTTATTCTATATCGATGTCTTTAATATGTCACGAGCGCGCGCATAATTCAAATAAAACACACACAGACACACACAGACACACAAACAGACACACAAATACAGACACACAAACACACACGCACGCTCAAACACCCACCCACACATACACACACACGTAAGATTATCACAATAATTTTGCACACTCCATAATGTGATTGGTTCTCTAAAACTTACGATGCACTTAAATAGCGCAACAGAGCCTGAGACTATGTTCCAAGTTGAAATATAGAGCTCATGTATATTCAAATATAATTTAAAATCAATTTATGCAAGGCAATCATCTATATTTCCATTTGTACATTCCATCTTTCTTTGCCTTCACGATTCGTGTGTGAGCAATGTACTGCTGTTTCTAAATTGCTGCAAGGAAGTAAGGGCCTTCGTGCCGGTGGCACGTAAAAGCACCCACTACACTCTCAGAGTGGTTGGCATTAGGAAGGGCATCCAGCTGTAGAAACTCTGCCAAATCAGATTGGAGTCTGGTGTAGCCATCTGGTTTCACCAGTCCTCAGTCAAATCGTCCAACCCATGCTAGTATGGAAAGCGGACGTTAAACGATGATGATGATGATGATGAAGGCAATAGTAGAATTATCAAAAGGAAAAAAAAAACTTTAGAGACTCACTATTAATTATCTGTTTCTACTTTATATGTGTAAGAAATGGAACACGTAGTACCTACCGCTACAGCAATATATATGCTAACGTGTATATGTATTGGTATTCAGTTGGTGTTGACAGACATTCATCCTGATGCGTTTCAGCCACTGTTATATATGATTCTATGAATTAGTATTTTACTTGATTGAACGAAAGTACATATGGACAATTGCATAGAGGTACAAGGGAAACTCTATATGTGAGTGCGTGTATATAGCTATGCAAGCATATATACATATGTATGCATGTATGTATGTATGTGTGTATGTATGTATGTATATATGTATGTATGTATTTATGTATGTGTATGTATATATATATATATATATATATATAT
>NC_068985.1:58749352-58753440 GCF_001194135.2 Octopus bimaculoides | reverse complement strand
TAAATGTGTAAACACGTAAATCTAAGTGGATAAAATAATATTGCAAAATTCTGGTTTATTTTGGGTACCCATGCGAATATTTGTATATATAAAAGTAATATTCGTAGCCACTTCAACATGTCTGTCCGTTCGAACGGACTCTACTACGATTTTGTTTTCACCCCAAGAGTACATCTCCTGTAGCTGGTTAATGATGCAGAGCTGAATCTGATAACTTGCGCGCAGAGGTGCGAACCATTACTATCTTCCAGCGACAGGATCAGTAGACCAATCTTGGTTTCAGGGTATTTCTGCCACTCTTCGGTACTGGACACCTCGTCTGCTAGAGATGATTTTTTAAATTACGATATATATTATCCTAGTGGTGACAAATACAAAGAATTATCGTTATTGTGAGTTCGAATGATACCTATGTTTAAAAATTATGAATGATATATAAAAACAAGTTTAGAATTTTATTTTGGACTTTAACCTGATGGGCTGAAAAGCCCAGCGTCTACACCCTTTCCTTTTCCCATGACGAATTAAGCAGGGTCAGTTGCACCCACCTTTCTTACCACAGTCTTCCATCTTTTCTCGAACATACCTCGTGACAGATATCTCTTCTCCAGCCCTATCTTGCTCTTGAGATGATATCTGAAGTACGTCAGCAAATCAGGGCCAGAAACGAATGATCCCGTCACGAGTCCTTGCATTCTAGTCTTCCACACACTCTCTCAACACTGCAACTGTACATAGAAAACATGCCTCACCTTCCTTTGAGAGTCCAGTTGGCGGTACAATATTTATTATGGACTTAGCTGATAGCTGTACTCTGCCTAGGTGTGGCAAAATGTGTTCTACGTAAATTATCAAGCCTGAAAGCTCCCGGCACTTTACACTTTTCATCGTTGCGCCTACATCTTGGACATGACGTTGGCACTGACATTCCGTGTCTGGACAATTTATCGTGAACAGGTAAAGCATTCTTGTAGCACTGCCAGGCCAGGGATTTTTTGTAATTATCCAAATACCTCGGCCTGAAAGTTTTCCTCTTAGAACGTCATCATTGTTGAACTCTACCAGCCCTTTATACAAAACCGAGGTGGTATTCCAACTGTCGGCCTTGCCCGCCTTGTGGATTAGCACGAGTGCCTGTCGATGACACTCCTTGTGCCACTCAGTCAGTTTCCCTCTTTTAATGAAACCGAGTTTAAATCTCTCCAATGAGGCTGGTCGCGGAAAAAAATCCTCCGCCAGAGGATTCCACAACTGGTCACCTTCCAGGTAGACCCAGAGATGACTTAGCTTCAGCGAATGTCTGCGCATCATTAACCAGGGCATTCCTAACCTACACTTTAGCGGTACCTGGCAGCAAACGGAGCACCTCACAAGTGGCTTTCCTCCCTTCCACAACAAACGGAAGAGAAGGCGCTCCAACTTGCTTAGCCACGAGTCGGGGCAAGTGACAAAGGTCAGGCGGTAGGTGATAACAGATGCAATAAACACCTGTACCACCTCCTCCCTTCCTCTCAGGGACAGAGCTCTTCCAGACCAAGTCCGGACTAGGGCCTCCACCCTGTTTGTGACCTCACTCCAATTCTTCTCCGTCTGGGAGTCTGGTCCAAACTCCGAGCAACTTAACAGGACCATCTGTCCACAACACTGGACAATGTCGATTTTCTCCTCTAGGTGCGCCTCGTATCCTTTGATAGCGTCCTCTACGCAAGGTAGGTGGTTTTCATCGGACGCGGTGATGGTGACGCCATCTGCATAAACAGAGACTGACTTACCGCATCAGATTTCATAGAAGATGCTCCTGAAATTCTCCAGCTTGCGTAGTAATGGCTCAAGAGCCATCACACCCTTGACTAACCCTTGACTAACCGAGCGCTTGATTTGAAACGGCTCCGACAGGTAATTGTTTATCTAGATGGTGAATTTGATGCGACTATAAATGGCAGTGATCCAACCACGGAAATCCGGGCCCAGCCCAGCCGCTTCGAAAACTGCCACCAGGTATTGGTGATCTACACTATCGAAAGCTTTACTTTGGTCTAAATGGATCAGTGACCCATCTTTGCCGGTTAATTTACCGTAATTTAGCGTAAGAGATGAAGACTTCCTGGATAGACCTACCTGGGAATGCGTATGTCTGCGCCTTCCCTACAAGTTTCTCCATGACATGCGTCAAACTTTTGGCTAACACCTTGGGCAAAATCTTTAACTCTACATTGAGTAGAGTTATGGGCCTGAAGTTACTTATAATATACCCCTTGCTCGGGTCCTTTCTGATCAACGTCACCAATCACCGACTCACAGAGCGGGGAATCCTCCCATTCTGTTGCTAGTTTGTGTTGACGCAGGCCAGCAGGTGCGAACAAGTCCGGCATTCTTCGATAAAATTCGTAGGGCAGACCATATACAACGTCAATACCCTCTCGCCCCATTGAAAGTAGCTTAGCTCTAACTCTGCAGCCTTGATGTTTGTCTTTGAGATGACGGTATAAAACTGCTCTCGCCGCCAACTCTAGATGCATAGCCAGATTCCAAAGCCTCGTGCTAAATCCTTAACTAGGTTCCCTTCTATTCTAGTTCTATCAAAACTTAGCTGATTGCTAAATCTAATAGACTCTAAACGGATGGCTCGCTTGAGGGCGCGACACCACCTATTATTAATGATGGCACCACATAGTGCCCTCTGTACTAATTCCTTAATCCGGGCACGGAAGGTTTCACAAGTCAAGATAGGCTTGTTCATCTTCCAGTACCCGGGACCCTGCCTATGACATTTATCTATGTATACCTCACACGTCACAGATGTGTGATCCGTGTAAGGGACACAACAAAAGTGTGTACAACTAAACGTATCCCTATCACTATTTCTAACGAATACTCTATCTATATAAGATCTGAGTGAGCCGTCGTTATTACTCCACGTCCACCGTGAAACGAGCGGCCCATCCAGTTGTAACGGTCTACTAGATTATAACTCTCTAGTAGACCCTTGAGACCAGGATTTCCTCTCCTATCAGTCGAGCCGGTACTCTCCACCTGTGCATCGAGAAAAGTGTTAAGGTGACTTAATAAAACTACTGTTATTGAAAGTGCTCCAGTTCTCGAAAAGAACCAGTCTGTCTACTCTCATTAGGAGCGTAGACAGCTATCAACACGAAGGACTGTTTACTAGTGTGAGTCACATCCAGGACGACCGGCCTACATTCTGGGTCCAAAAAGACTGTACTTACCTGTACGTCCAAGTTCTTCCTGAATAAGACCACCACGCCCCCTCCTACTCGTCGGCTAGGAGGAATAAATTTCTCATAGCCATTTAGAAGAGGCGAGAATGCTTGTTGTCCGCTCATCTTGGACTCAGTTACAATGCACGCATCTATATCTCGTAACCTGAGGTCGTCCAGGAGACAAGCTTGTTTCCATTTCGACCCCAGCCCACGCACATTTATACTCCCTAACTTAACCATCATGGCAAAAATATGCAAAAAAGGAAGAAGTTTGGGGAGGGGCTGCACAAATTCGGCTACCTCCCTATCCTTTTCTTTGATTGGTGTAGCCGCTGGGCTTATTAGTAAATTTTTCTCTGCAATTTCGGAGCTGACGTCCTTGATACCTTCTGGTTAACTTTCCTTCAGCTCCGAAAATAGAACTGCGTCCATTTTAGCAAGCCTAATGTTCGGAGGCATGTCTTTTGTTATTCTAAAAACTCGCGCATTATGATACGCTCTTATGACTGTGTTCAACACAGTATTCTTTTCCGAGAAGGAAACAATTTTTCTTGGGTTTTGGGAAGGGGTTTGGTAAAAGGTTTCACCGTGGGGTTGGTTTTGGGGATTTTTGTTTTGTGTGTCTACCGTGTGTTTTATGGGTTGTTTTGTTTGGGGATAGGAGTCTGGGACTTGGGATTTTTTCTATTGTGCGACGCTGTAGTGAATTCCATTTGGTCGTTTTTCTCATTTTTTTCCTTTGGACTCTCTGTGTTACTCCCTCTCTCGTTTCTGTTGCGTTGTCTTGCTTTTTAATTTTTCTTTGACAACTTTCGTAGCCTTTAGGGGAGGGGCTTCATTGATTTTTTTCTCGCGCTTCGAGTGAAC
>NC_068985.1:58747427-58748943 GCF_001194135.2 Octopus bimaculoides | reverse complement strand
ACAATTGTTCCATTTTCACTTCCATTTCCGTCATATTGCCGCCCACCGAAGCAGAAAAACTCATTCTTTCCTTTCCCTATTTTTCAATTTCACCGCTATTATCCTTTCCCGTCGCAGGAAAATCTTTCTCAGATGTAATATTAAATTCCATCGTAAACGTGTTATTAATTTGCCAAAAATTAACGGGTAAAGAAAAAGATAGTTGAGCAATATCATTTTTCCACGATAAATTCCAAAACAGAGAATCTCGTTTCACGCCGCAAAAAGACCTTATCTCCTAGAGGTGGCAATCGCTTGCCTCTGCGCGCAATATATATATTTCAAGCGAACACACAGTCGGTGATTTTGCAACAAGCAAAACTGTTTTTTATAATCGCTCTTTAAGAGATCAACGCAGTATTTGTACTGACAAGTAATATTCTTAGCCACTTGAACATAGCTCTCCATTCGAATGAACTTCACTGCGATTTTTTAACCCCAAGAGAACATCTCCACTAGGTGGTTGGGGTTACAAAATCGCAGTAGAGTCTGTTCGAATGGACAGCCATGTTGAAGTGGCTACGTATATTACTTGTCAATACAACTACTGCATTGATCACTTAGAGAGATTGTAGAACTAGCATTTTTGATTGTACACACACACACACACACACGCATATATTTATATATATATATATTATTGAGTCATCTCATAAATAATGCAATTTTTTCAATTGCATGAACATAAAGTCGGAAGGAGACGGGATATCTACCTGCATGAACTTACAATAAAAGCAGGTAGTAATTTTACATTATCCTTATTCTTAGTGCACGTTTTGAAGAGTCCAGTTCGATTTTAAGAGACATATGTTCAAAGTTATAATGTAAGTGACAAAGGAGAATATTTGGCATATTTTTCTTTATGAGTTCAACAAAGGCAACAAAGCAATAAAAAAAAATGCGAGGAATATCGATGCAGTATAAGGAGATCGGAAAAATAGGCGTAAACCAGTGTCAACGGTGGTTCTAGAAATTCCGAGCCGGAAACTGCAGCCTAGAAGACGAGCCTCATCCTGGAAGATCTGTAGAGCTCAACGAAGACGTCCTGCAAACCATGGTGGAACGAAATCCCCTCTAACTGTTGAAGAACTAGCAGAGGAGCTTAGATTTTGTCATTCAACCTTTAGGTTTAAAAACTTAGATATTATCAATAAGTGCAACGTAAAAGATAAATTCTCTATCAAGTGGATCTTTACTATCTAATTTCCTTGGAGGATCTTTTCTTTTTGACTGCACCCGTGGAAATTTTAAAATTTGGTGCATTGATGGAATTTGGTGCATTGATGGAATTTGGTGCGTTGATGGAATTTGGTGCGTTGATGGAATTTGGTGCATTGATGGAATTTGGTGCATTGATGGAATTTGGTGCATTGATGGAATTTGGTGCGTTGATGGAATTTGGTGCTTTGATGGAATTTGGTGCATTGATGGAATTTGGTGCATTGATGGAATTTGGTGCATTGATGGAATTTGGTGC
>NC_068985.1:58744827-58746815 GCF_001194135.2 Octopus bimaculoides | reverse complement strand
TTAAAGTGGTAATTTATACTCAGTCAGAAAACAGGATTTGGAAGATGTCATTTTTTGCGTGAATGCAAACAAATGAAATATTGGCAGAATTCTGCTTTACGCACGCCATATCATCTCTCATAACTTTCCTTTTATTTTTTTGAATTTTCAGAAAATTTTTACGGACTTGTTTTCTACACACGGGGATTCGTACAATTATGTAAAGACCAAAGAAAACGAAAAAAAAAAAAAAATTGGAGCGTGATTTAGATCATATTTAGCTATAATTATTAGCACATCTCACGACCACCTAAGTAATATGCAAAGTAATATGTGTGAAATACAAAATGGGAGCAGAAAATAAATATTTTTGTTATCGAAAAATATATACTAAACCGTAAGTTTGTTAATGGCAAGTGTTTGCTAAATCTACAAGTGATATATTGTAATCTGAAATAGCATGTCATCAATGTTGTAAACGCTCCTCTTCAGTATAATATAGATTTCACTTGTGAGAAGTAAATGATCTGGAATGTAAACAAAAAAAAAACACGAACGTGATTAATTGTGGTTAAATGAACTACGAAATGAGTAGTGTGTAAACGCCTCTTTCTAATTATATAAAGTAAAAAATGAAACGCTCCTGCCCACTTACGAAATTATAGAACAGTAAATGGAGAGTCATGATAGTCAAACACTGTAAGGTTCTTCAAAAAATGACAGAGAAATTGATTAGAAATAATGTGAAAATTTATAAAGAAGTTCCTTGGCTAAAACACATGAACACAATCACATATACATCTATAATGCGAATTCACACTCATAAATAGTAGACTCATAGGAAAAAAATTAGTACTAAATTGACACGCACGTCTACTAAACGAGTGTAACTTTATCCACACTCACAGATATCTACACACACAAACGCATATTCACACACCCGCCAATTCCAGTTACAACAAATTCTATGAGCTCTCTCGACTTAAATAAAAGGGCTTTGAGTGTATATGTGTCTGTTTGTGCGTTTATGTGTGTTCGTGCATGTGTTTGTGTTTATAAATATATACGTATATATAAACCGGGTGAGAGATACATGAATAGACAGGATGAGCTTCATTAATGGAAGTCAGCATGCCGTCATCTGCAGAAGTGATTTGTTGGTTTGTAATATCAGCGCTTATGTAGGTGTATAAGCTTGACTGCAAGTGTGAAAATTAGTGTGTGCAAAATATATAATCTAAATTTGGATCTACAATGATGTTCATTACTGGAGTCTGCTTTGTCTTCGAAAACTATCGATCCATATAATAGTTTACTAATGAAACCGACTTCCTGTCCAATCAATTTAGTCAACACACAAGCATTTACTTCAATTTTTCTTGCCCATCGGGATAATATTAATTATGATACCGCTTGCATGATTGGTCTTCTTAATATATCTATTTTTTCTCACACTATGTAGGCATATACATTAATATTAGTATATATGTGTATATTTTTGTATATATATATATATATATGTTTTTTTGGGGTTTGCAAGATTCCTTATATTACTTCGTGTGTTGAAGCATATTTTATTCTGTTTGGGGAGAGGTATTCTCTTTTAGTGCCTTACTAGCAGTATAACCCGACCTTGTCCGGGTGTGACTTATTATGCCATCTACGATAAGTCTTGCTACCTGAAAATCAACTAAAAAAGAAAGCCTTACAACGAAAAAACCCTTATGATGTAAATATGTTCATAATTCAAAAGACGATGAAATTAATAGGGAAAGTCTGAAGGCTGTTTTGCGTAAAATTATTAAGCATACGTAAATTTCATCCGTGTAATTGGCTATAGAAATGCTTGTGCAAAACAACCTTTTGCGCTGCCCTGATTATACATAGCAGGGTAATCCCTTTTAGCAGGAGCTAGGACGGCAATTTCTGATGAAGCAATTGCTGGCGATCAGTTGCTACACAGTTTTGCCAGAATTCTATCAGATTGGGCAGAAGATGTTGATGCACCA
>NC_068985.1:58744238-58744693 GCF_001194135.2 Octopus bimaculoides | reverse complement strand
CAGAACAACAAAGGTTATAATAGATGGCAGTGTCGGTACTTTTCACATATCTGTAATGTTTCAGATTAACACCCACACGATTACCCAACCCTAATCCTAACACTAACCCTAATACTAACCCTAAACCCTAACCCTAACCCTAACCCTAACCCTCACCCTAAAAACCGTAACCGTAACATTAATCCTAAACCCTAACCCTGACCCTAAAACCATAACCCTAACACCCTAGTGAAAATCTTGGTAAATTTACAAAATATTGACGAACATGAGTTATATTTTACTGAATGATTGTGTACTTGCACGTGTATGCTTTTGAGAGAGCGAGAGAGGAGGAGGTAGAGAGGGGGAAAGAAAGGAATAGGGGTAGATAAAAGTTTTCTTATGACTGCTTCTCTTCACTGCTATTACTTCATTAGAAATCTAAGGATGCACATAAGCACATAATAGAGAAAAAT
>NC_068985.1:58735470-58743529 GCF_001194135.2 Octopus bimaculoides | reverse complement strand
TTTACTCTCACTCTCTATATTTTTATGTTGAGTGCGTGTGTAAGAATGGCGTTCCAGGTAGCAGGGATGAAATATAAAAGTTGTTTGAAACAACAGCCAAATCTCCCTTAAATCACACAAAGTAAACGGAATTTTAAAACTCTAATTACTGCACTGGAAAGTTCACATCGAGAAAATTCCATTGATGTAAAAATTTTTACGAAAGAGTGGAAAATGTGGATTTCTATAAACATTCAAAAAGGCTTCACACAAACACACAACTTCAGATTTATATATTAAGATTATTTAACACACTCAGCGGTTCGATTTCCACTCATTTACTTATTTATTTTTTCTAAAGTTTTCGTTGTTTTGTAACCTTTTCAATAATCAATGTTGAATTTATGCTACCATGGAAAATGGAGATGATGGTGACTGCCAAATTATTGTGTGTCTATAATATTAAAGTATTTGTAAATACATATTTTTTAATTATGTATATTAAATGATATTTATCTCCCACTGGATAGATTACTTTTTTTGTTAATCCTAAAATAACATTATTGGAATTCTTGTAGCCAAAATAGATCATGTAAGTTTAACAGACACGGTAGTAGATGAAATGCATATGTAGACACACAAGTTAGCATAAATGTATATACAGGCATAATATTAAGATGTGCATAAGGGCAGTCATAGCTTTTAAAAGTATGAATCTCCATGTGCGTGTGATCGTGTGCGGAATTTGGAAAATACGTAAGAATATGTGCTATGTTCAATACATAATAGTGTGTACCATAGTATTCATATATTCATGCATTTGAAAACCAGTGTATTTGACTAATATAGAGTGTGCATGAATCTACTTTCAGACGAGCGTATTTTTATATTTATATTTCTATATAGATATATCATACATATATACGAGTGTAGCCTGAAAATTTCATACGCTGATTTTGAAGGAGCGATGGTAGAGCTGTGAAATCTTGCATGCAGTAATTCCAGCTCCACTGATTAATAAGTGCATTGTTTTGTTTCAGATAAACTGATATCTGACGCTTCAAAGAACGCTTCAAATGGAACTAGTAGTGATTCTCTTGAAAATGGAAAAAAATTTCGAATCGTGATGTGATGTGTTGCGAACTGAGGAGTGAGACTATTAAGGTCTATTAGCACCGCATGTCAGACTTAATGCAATGAAGCAAACAGGATTTAATTATTATTAAAACAATCTTAATATGATGCCACAAGAGGTACGATTAGTATTCTAAAAGGAACAACCAAAATTCTACAAATGACCAATAAAGAGAACAAAAGTCAAAGGTCAAAATAACATGACACCTTACAAAATATACTACATTCGACAACATAGAAAGAAAATATTGTATTGAAATCACATGTTACTGCGGAAACGTAATATAAGAATAAAGGACACACATATATTACTTTATAGTTATCATAATGACTATACTAGATAACCAGTGTGTTTCTATGAGATCAAAGCATTGAATAAAAGCATCAGCTAAATATCATTAAATCACATCATAACTATGTTCTTTGACGGTGGCAAAGATGTTTTGGTTGGGATATTGAATGGAGGAGTAAGCAGGAATTGTAAAGTGGGGAAATACGTTACTATGGGAGTCTGCGAGTAGTTATCTTGCGAATTGATAGGGAATTACAAACTTAACTGATCAAAGAAAAAGTTGACCGTCATACATATATATACATATTGTATATATATATATATACTGATCGAACGACCTGTCCGACTACCTATCTACCTACCTACCTACCTACCTACCTACCTACCTAACTACCTACCTACCTACCTACTACCTACCTACCTATTTACCAGTCTGCCTACCCACGTAAAATATGTATGTATCCGTACTTACATACATATATACTGGACATATCCTTAATCATTGTAATGTTTTCCATTCATAACTACTTGGTGGGTTCTATGCCCATGCTATTCACGTCTTAGAGAGTGGGGCGTCATAACATTTCTCTGATATATGAAATGAGTATGTCTTGCGTTGTTGGCTAGTTGATGGAGACAAATTCAGTGCGTCAGCAACAGTGGATTGTTCCGATATTCCCATTAATAAAGTCAGTGTGTATGTCTAAATTATAACCCTACAAGATATAGCAGCCACGTTCTCTTACAAGATACTATACATATCACCCCACTGAAATGCTATAAGGTTGTAAAGTATGAAATTTGTAGAAAAGCAAAAAAATTTTCCTAAAGTTTTATAAGTACAAGGAATAGTTTTATTCATCAAAGTATGCGCCCATATTGTCAATACATTTTTGCTATTTCAGCAATAGCTTGTCCAGCCCGGAACTGTAAAAACCTGACAATCTAGAGTCAATAAAATCTTGGAAAAGCATGTATTACAGCATCGTCGGAATTAATTTTATTCCTATCAAACAGTTATCCAATGTCTGGAAGAAGTGGTAGTCAGTGGGGGTAAGATCAGGTGAGTATGGTGGGTAACGGAGAACTTCCAACTCCAAATCCTATAATTTCGGCAGTCATTTTTGCGATGTACGGCCTGACGTTGTCTTGCAATAAAATAGGAGTAGATCTGTTGAATAATCTAAGCTTCTGCATCATGAGGTCCTGTTGGCTGTAATATATTTCGGACGTGATTGATGAGCCAGTTTTAATGAAATCATAATGGATCACACCTGCTCGAGACCATGAAACACACACCATCAGATTCTTTTGACGAATTTTGCTTTTTGGACTGTGTTTTGGTGGCTCTTCTTTGTCCAACCATTGTGCTGAAGGTTTACGGTTGTGGTATCGGATCCTTTTCTCATATGTTACAATTCAATTCAATAATGATTCATTTTTGAGACGAGAACGTAGCATAATGCAGGCTTCCAAACGTTGTTATTTCTGATTTACATTGAGTTCATGTGGAACCCACTTATCCAAATTTTTCACTTGACTGGTTTGAATTATGTGAGTCAATATTGTTTGCTTGCTGACACCAAATGACAACGATACTTCACGAGCACTTTGAGATAGATATGACCCGACGGTGGCTTTCAGTTCGACATTATCCACATTTGTTTCTGTTCGGCTGCGTTGCTCATTTGTTAGGTCAAACTTACCAGAACGAAATTTTGCAAACCAATTTGATACTGTCTGCTGTGTAATAACGTTAGAATGAAATACTTCATTAATATTCAGAGCTGTGTGTGATGCTGTATTTCGAAGAAAGAACTCATATTTCGAAACTTTACGAATTTCCGACTTATCCATCTCCAAATAAAAATAGCCAAAAAAAAAAAACGATTTATATATAATTTATAAAATGCAAAATGAGAATAAAGAAATAGGTGTGTCAGTATTTCATCAAAAAATAAGATTGTCAAAATGTCTTAATGGCGCAAAATGAGAAGCTGTCAAATATTACCAAATACTTTATTACAAAGTTCATACTTGACGACCTAATAGATAAAAATGAGGAATCAATTTAAGAAGTTATAATGGACTACATGTGGTGTTAGACTGTCTTAAGAAAGGTAACTGGAAGTGTAATATCAGAATTATTTAAAAACTCTCGATTACTGAATTAGTTCACTCGTCGTATTGGAATAGAAATTTAGAGAGACTTAACACAGCAAACATACACAGATAGTCATAAATTCATTTATAACATAACAATTTCGTATATTTGTCAAATGAATAAGTGTACGTAGATCTGCACAAAATAGAAATGGAACAATATATCTATCCCTTAGTTTTACTATCTATATGCAAGATAAAATTCAACTACTGCTAATTGGATCAGCATGTTTAAAATATTCAACGTTCTATGAATTATCGTTTTCAAGTTTCATAAGATAATGAGTATTAGTTTTTTCTGGTGTAGATAGTACTACCTGCAGTATAAAAATAATATCAATTGCTTTCTTTAACAGAAAGGTCAATTTCTTTGAGAATAAATTTTAGACTCTTGTTTTCACAACAGGATAACCATTAAATCTGAAGAGCAAAATACTGCCGTGTATAGAATTTATAATGCGCATGGAAAGCAGAACAATCCTAGCTGCAATATTTTGTCTCGGAGATGATTTTTAAAGGGCACTTATGTGTTATAAGCACAAGGCTTAGCTCATATCATCGGGGGTGGGGTTGCTAGACACATTATTTTAATCTGAGGCTTTTTCAACTGCGTATATTACTTGAAAAATAACGACGGGATAGGCACTGCCAGAACACTGTCGATCGCTGACTTGCTGTAATTGAACAAACTCGGCGTTTGCAAACAATGATTCTGAATATTCTGAAATCAAGTGCTGCTATGTTTAAGATCAAAAATAAATCGTGATCTATTCTGGGCGTTGTGTTGTCACAAACATGCACATAAAATAATTGGTATTACAACCTACCTACTTCTCTATTATTTCCCGACAACCAAGTCAATGGTGTGATGTTTCTCTTCCATAGACAAAATATTAAACATTACACACCATTCAAAATCCACACTTCTGCTCGTTTCTGCAATTCTAAACATTCCATAACGTCACATATTCCTTAACTTCCTATTTCACACCATCTGAATGGAACCAATAAAACTCTCGTACATTCAGATAAATAAGGCGTTAGTTTCTATTGTGATATTTGAAACGTTTTATAGTAGGTAATATTTCAACTACGAGATGGTCATAAAGTTAGAGATACTTGGTTTTCCTATAATGAATGAAATAAAGTAACTGTGTAATAATGTATTTACGGCAGTTCCAACAGAAATATACTTTTATTTGTATGCAGTTGATGATTTATGATAAGAAATTTCAAAGGGAATTTCAAGTGATATTACTGTGAATTATTGCCTCTAAGACACGCTGTGTAAATGAATGAGAATTTAATAGTATAGCTACAAACTCTTCTGGCATATAACACTATTCATAAACTTACACAGAAATACATAATATAAACTTTGCAGTGTCTATGTATTACGTCAGGCTGGTATTAGAAAAATCCAGTTAAGTCACGAGGAAACCATCGTAAGCAACAGCAAAAAAGCAACAAATGACAATATTGAGTCATGATTCTATAAAATTTATATAATTACATTTCACAGCAGAAACGTAAGAAAATTCAACAATTCGGACAGTGAGTTTCTGTCAATAACAAAAAAAAAAGAGTTTTAAAAATTGATAAACGTTAAATAAAAAAAGCTGGTGTGTGGAATGAAGGCTGGTTGCCAAATGTGCGAGTGCTATAAAAGTTATGTGAGATGAGCAATGGATGATGGAAGGGAGTTAGGAATATATTATGCGTTAGTTTGTAGGAAAGAATGTGCGAGTATGTTGTGTGTCTCTCAATATGTTTATGCCTATGTTCTGGGGAATTTAATGTGAATATGTTCTGCTGAAGTGCGGATGATATGAATAAAGCATGATATTGTGATAAGTTAGTGGGTGGGTGTGTCGTATATGAGTAGTGCATTATGTATTTCTGTGTCTTTCTGGAAACAGTAGAAAAATCATATATTCGTTATGGTGTATATTGTATAAGGAATGTTTTGTATGGAAGAAAGCAAAGTTCTGGGAGAGAAGTAAACTGATTATCTTCAATTAATTTTCTGGTTAAACCCAACTAACGGTAATTAGATTAATAACTATTAATCTCATGAGAGTTAGTTTAATTTAACCATAAAAATAATTGATGTTCACGTTGCTAGCGACAGTGAACGTTCTGTGGAGTGTTACAATGATGCAAAAAGTTAGCAATAAGTTGGTGTCATTGAAGTCGTTGGAGTGGGTGCAAGAGTACAGGTCTAAATTGTCCTAATTTGTCTAGTGTTGTTTTGTCGGTTGTCTAGTAGGTACTATTCCCTAAAGTGCAGAATAATTTCCAGGCATCGACCAGTTTATCCACTCTGAAATAAGCCACAGAACCAGTATTCTTATTTCTTTACTGCCCACAAGGGGCTACACACAGAGGGGACAAACAAGGACATACAAACGGATTAAGTCGATTATATCGACCTCAGTGCATAACTGGTACTTATTTAATCGACCCCGAAAGGATAAAAGACAAAGTCGACCTCGGCGGAATTTGAACTCAGAACGTAGCGGCAGACGAATTACCGCTAAGCATTTCGCCCGGCGTTCTAACGTTTCTGCCAGCTCACCGCCTTATCAGTAATTTGTGCATTAGATTTCCTTGCGATGAATATTTCGATGAGATGACAATATGAACTGTGACCAAAGACGAGAATGATGTCCTGGTCAAACAGACAGATATTACAACTTAAGTAGCCAAATGACTCACCTTGGATGTGGTAAGGAAGATAAACAGCTGTCGATTAGATCATGCAGACTGAAGTCGCATTTCAAGTAAAAGGTTTTCTCTACTGCCCCATCTGCAAGGCAGTCAGATGGCGCAGTGGAGAGGAAAGGAAAAATAAAATGAAGGAGCGGAGTTGGATTCTAGGTACATGACAGTAAAGATAAAGTGATTAGACAAAACATGTACGGTTCTTACAATATATATAGAACTCATAATAGTTAACCATATTAATTTATTCTAGCTGACAGAACGGGATATTGCAGAAAGAGTTATTAAACTAATCCTAAAAGGAACCCAAATACATCAGAATTTCTTCTTTTTACAGTAAAGTAGGTTTAAAAAAATTTTTTTTTTAAATCATAAACCTTTAAATTGTCACTGCTGTGAATGTTTAACCCAAATATTCAATCTGGCAGACATAATTTGAAGTTTTAAAAAATATTAGTTATAATTACTTTTTATTAGAATTCACTCCGAAGAAGGCCTCAACAAGACACCAATGAAATAGGCTCCAAGAAACCACTTAGTATATTGGGAGTAACAAAAGAGAACATAAAAATTACTTTTCTTTTCAACCACTCTAAATTTTATGGAGCGAACAACGGATGATATATGTAAGTAATATGATATTAATCCTGGAAACTGGAAGAAGAGAACAAAAGTCCCTCAAGACAGATTTTTAAAGAAGGCACCCACGAGAATAGGAATATTTCCCGTAGGGTGGGGTGGGGGAAATACAGTGAAAGCTTGAGAATCAGCAGGAACAAAAAACGCGATACTCGGTGAGTAATATTTAGGAAATTTGTAAAAGAAAAGCTATGGACAGATCGACCATGCAATGTGTCCATAAAAATAAGAAGAGATATATAAAGCCGATAAGCTTTGGTAATTAAAAGGGGGTCACAGTTTAGCTGATGAAATGGAACAAATAAAGGTAGATCTGCATTTCTGTTGTGTCGATGCCCCCAAGCGAAGAAGTAGGATCGCCCAAGACATATAAATAGAGGTAGTCTAGCCGTGGTAGAGGAGTTGAGTGACTGTTGAATAGCTGTTGAGTAGCAGTCGTGTAGAGATCATCCGAAGGTGCTCGATAGCAGTAGCTTGAGATATAACAATTTCGGAACTGGATCATGGACAGAATGAACACCAGCAAGGACACCAATCCGTATCGGAACACATTCGCCATACAAAGATGACGAAGTGACTGATATAGCCGAAGAATATATAAGAATGAATCACAATAACGATCTCGTTATTGAGACCGAGCCTTGATAGTGGCTAATGTAAAAATAACGCTAATATGATTATCCTAAGTAAGATTTTGAATAAATGTAAACCAAAAAGGCAATGAATAGGCGACTTAAGATAAACAGTCTCAGACATATAGAGATATCAACAGAATGGAAGAAATTTAGTTTTCGTAGAAATGTAGGTAAACAACCGCTTCAAATGTGATAGTCAAATACCAACTTAGGACTGCATTATTTAAGTTGCTTTTACTGTTAATACGTTATGGTGTGATATAATGATACTTAGCTGATGATTTTATAAGATGCTTTGACCTCAAAGAGACACACTGGTTATGTAGTATAGACAGCATGATGACTATGAAGAACGGTGGAATGAATGACGAAACGTTAAAATGCCATGAAATATCGTCATTAGTATTCTAGCGTAAACACAATTACTAACACATCTTATATATATATATATATATATATATATATATATGTGTGTGTGTGTGTGTGTGTGTGT
>NC_068985.1:58730723-58735411 GCF_001194135.2 Octopus bimaculoides | reverse complement strand
TATATATATATATATATATATATATATATATATATATATATGCGTGTGTGTGTGTGTGTATGTATATAAATGGATGTACGGATATGTGTATTTTCCCCTTGTTTACAATTAGCACGGAAAAATAGATAAGCAGTTACCAGGGCAGCAAAAAATCACACAAATAATAAGGACGTAACACCCAGTTTGTAAACGTAGAAACTCCGGGTTGATGTAGAATATTTTGTATAATATATATATATATATATATAAATGGAGTTAAACGCAGGTGTTGTTCAAATTTTTTACCTCCGACATATGTTTCGAAGACAGTATTGGTATTATTCCAAAGGAATAAAATGGTGTAAAGCAATGTAATCTTCTCATCAAGGAAAGAAAAGAAACCAAACTCATTAATAAGTCATTTTGACAGAACGTGATGGATGTGTATAATGATGAACAGAACGCTATTAATTAAAAAAAAAACAACAAAAAAACGTTAGAAGATATAACGTCAAAGGTAGCATATTGAAAGAGAAGGGGTAAAGGAAAGAAATAAGCAGAAAACTAATAAAGGAGCGATATGTGAATTAAAATAAAAGCGTATCGGCTTGGAAAATGTTATGTCTAGTGGAAGTGAAATGTAAGAAGAAAATCAACGTTCAAATTATATATAATGGTAGATAACACTTATATGAACTAAAGGTATATTTCTGCCAATGTTTACATCGATAAGCACGCTCTATAACCGTGTTTACAAGGGGATTCTTAGAAAATACAATAGAAAGTAGTTCACTATTACAGAGTTGGCAGAATTCTTTGCCTTTATCATATGTTAATGAAATGGAGAGAATCAACCAATCTGAATGAAATTGTTTATTATGGTCATTTAGATACCAAATTAATTTACTAAGCCCTGTACTGTTGCGTTTATTCCTATCTCTAAATGAAGAGTAATGAATAGAAATTCTTTTAGATAACTGGCATGGTCTTATTGCCAGGCATGGTCTTATTGCCAGACATAGGGTCATCTAGCAGCTACCCTATTCATGAAGGGCAGCAATACCTCACCCAGGCACTTGATGTAGGCCTCCTTGTAAAATCTGAGGTCGTGTGGGAAGATGAATGGAGGCGTAATGTCACCATCACTAGTGATCACACGAAATACTATGATGTTGATGGGATGTTTGATTCTTACCACTCCCGGTACATGTCCTCAGATTGCATTGTCCTCAGATTAACACCCACTAACTCTGAAATGTTTGTATTAGAGCTTCCGGTGCGAATGCCAAACAGTAAAGCATCTGGTTTCCAAATTTCTGGCAGTGAATTGCGTCATGGAGCAGTTTTTCTTACAGACGGTGCCCAATTGACCCTCCTATACTGAGTAGTCGGTAAACTAAAAAAAAATGCGCATGCGCGAAATTACAAATGTAAACTGGCGATAATTTACCCATCACTCCCTGCGTGTATATACATGCATACATACATGCACACACACACACACACACACACACACACACACACACATGCACACACACACATACCCACACACGCACACACACATGCACACACACACACACATATATATATATATCAGAGACGTGCCACCTATGAAGGCAAGGTAGGCAGAATGAAATATATCTGATTACTATGCATAAACGCAAAATATTTTATTATTTTGTAGATTAGGTAGACATAATTCGCCTCTTCCTTTTAATCTCAGTATTTAAGCTACGTATAGTATTGCTGTAGTACACGTGCTGCATACATTCCTACAACAACGCTTTATTTACGTGCTATAAAGACGGAAATAAATTTGCCGACAACTTAGTCACGTGGCTGTGTTTCGCTTATTTTTGTGTGTTTTACTACATAAATGTCTCAAACTGCCTACCCTGAGTAATTACTGACGGCACATGCCTGATATATATATCCATACATATATTGTTATACATACATATGAATATAAAGTGAAAGATTACTAAATATATTTTAGTAAGTTTAACATTTAACTTTACATGGTAAAGTTTCACAGCAACTTCGGATTTATGCGTTGCTCGATTATCTATGGTGAGTATTATATTTATAATTGTAAGTATAATGTTCAATTTTATTCTGAATATATATGCTAATATATCAATAATCAATATTTTTTTGTTATACGGTCTCGCATGACATACCGTCCACAACTTTTGCAAGGCTTCTAAATATAAGGCTAAAAAGGAACGAATTTATATTAAATACGGTAACGTGGTTTTATTATTTGCGATATAGTGTGTTCCTCCAAATTCCGTGACGAGCTAGATCCTGGTGCTAAAAAAAGCGAAGAATTTAATTTCCCAAAGAAAATAGGAACTGTCCAACCGAAAGAGTTTTCTCAGTTTCTAGCAAGGCATTTCACTTACACAGCTTTCGTCGATGCTAGGGTACCTCATGAGAAACATTACCAAGCAGTGGGGCTGAAACCGGAACTTCACATATACAATCACGCATTTTACAGCCTGAAACCTGTAAGAGGACAATGAACTTGTCTAGAAATTTGATATATGATGAGATAAAAGTCTAAGAAGGCACTGAATATGTTTTAATATTATATACTACTTCACCTTAACAAACTAGAGATGTATTGGAATAGGTTATTATAAAATATCTTTTTAAAAACTCATGAAATATACAAGTCGTATCCATTTTCAGATTGCAGACTATTAAAGAAAATTTGTTGGCCTCTGTAAATTGATCAACAATTTATCACTTAATCATCCCATAAAACTGACTGCATCTTTGTGTGTTCTCTTTCTGTTGATACTCAAACATTTCCATTTAGCTATCAATTTGAGATGAAATGAATACGTGTAGATAAGTAAGTGCGTGTATAAATATTTGCATATCAGTGTATATATATGAGCGCACATTAATGTATCGTGGTTTGTGTACATATGCGGATACTTATGATACATCCCTTACATACTCGAGTAGCCTATTCTGCCGATGAGTAGGCGATAGTCATTGCCACAGAATATGTTTTAAACAGTTTAAAATATTGTTGAAATTAAGTACTAAATTTCTGTGTATTATCATTTGTGTATGTTTTTGTGTATGTATCATTCCTTTCACTATTACACAAACATATACACACATGCTTACACAGATCTTGATATCAATAGTAGATTTAACATAAGTAGTAGAGTGAATACGTGACCCAGTTTAAATCAGTCTGCTGGTTTTGGTTTACTCTGTAGTAAAAATAGGGGCATTACCGTCCGTTTTGTGAATACATTCAAGCCTTTCTGCGACCTGTCTGAAAATCACTCAAGAAAATATATTGATAGCTTCTTTCATTCGCTGTATGTAACTGCCGTGTGCGTCACACTTCAAAGAAGTGGCAAAGCAAGAGAGAAGAGGACAGAGACGAAGTAAGAGAGAATGCGAGAGATATAGTGAGAAAGATAGAGAGAGAGAGAGAAAGAGAGAGTGAGAGTGAAAAAATTGTACAACTTCAGTCGCAGTATTTTAAGATTTTTTTTCTTGTCCTGTACATTTCTAGTTTCAATACATAACATTATTCTAGTACTCTGTGCCCACATTTTTTTCTTTCTGTTACTTTTCTGTTCTGTACTTTTCCATATTCAGTACAAAAGAGGATTCGAAGATTCTGCACTCGAATTACACATTATAGTCACTATTTTTTTTCTCTAGTAAACGCTTCTGTTATAATAATTAATTATATTTACCTTTATAATAAAAAAAAAACAACGATAGTATTGTAAATATTCCAAAACAAAGATTTTGTTCAAACTTAAGAATTTTGTTTGCACCTAAAAATAACAAGGAATTAATAGCAGCATGTCTTTTGCAAATAAATATATTTTCAAACTTTTAATTATAATATAAAGTCATTTTTGTAATTAAATAATTTACATTTAGTTTTGTAATGAGTTATTTTAGTACATTTTAAATATGTAAATATTTTACTACATAATCAGAATAACAATTAAAATGAAATCCCCCAGAATATAGCATTTTTATGATTTATATTTTAGTTGGTGTTTTCCCATATTTTAGTCGTCTCGATGAACTCTTTCATCTGAGTTCAAACTATATGTTCCTCTTAAAAAGATATATTTTGATTTCTTCAAATTTTCATCTGAACTCAACTATTGTATTGTTTTCTTTTACAATAGCTGAGATTGTTTGGTTCGACTTATATTTTGACTTAACTTTTTTTATGAATCTGATTTCAATTATTTTACCTCAAACTGGCCCATCATTACTAAATCAGCCTATGAGGAAGTGCATCCAGGATTTTTTCTGTCTATTGAATTATTGGAAGACCATGTTGGCAATTATTAGTTCGACCTCTCTTCATGTTGTCAACCTGATGTGTCGATGAGTGTTCTCCTTTCCGATGCCATGCAAATCCCAACGGAGGATTATCGCATCTTTTTATGGCACCCGGTGAATTATACTACTTAGGTAAATCTAAAAGGCGTCTATATTTATGATTGACGCATAGATACCTTATGGTAGTGGTATCCCGATTTCTTGCTAATTCTAAGTGAAACGTTCATACAGATATGTACATATACGTACATACACACTTATACATGCACACACACACACACACACACACACACACACACACACACACACACACAGATACGCACGCACTCATTCTCTCTCTCTCTCTCTCTCTCTCTCTCTCTCTCTCT
>NC_068985.1:58728294-58730703 GCF_001194135.2 Octopus bimaculoides | reverse complement strand
TATATATATATATATATTGCCGTGGGTGAAGATATTCTTAAGGTCAACGTTTAGTTACTCGTGAGCACTTCCCGGTTTCTTCACAAATTCAGTTCTCAAAGAAATTTATTGTAGATCTTTTTACCAGTTATCTGGTAATACAAACATTGTTTGTTCTTTCTGCTGTTTGTAAAGCAGAAGGACCAAAAATCGTTTATATTACCAGATAACTGAGAAGAGTAGCTTGCTGGTGTGACCATAGGTTGATTGGGAGCACTATGTCCATAAAAACTTACAGTCAAACAATCTAGACCAAGAATCAGTCCTGTAAATTAGCTTAATGTATCTCCAGTCACGGTAGCACAGACTCTGAACAAAGCTTTTGGCAGCATGTCAAACGACGCATTGCGTATTGAACAGTACTGGACGACCTTAAACCATATTACCAATAGTTTTGTTAAGCATAAATATCAAAGCTGGTTGGATGACTCTGCTCATATAGTGTATATCTTTGCTAAGTCATCTTGGAGCTAAAACCACGTACTCTCAGGCAAAACACTTGCAATAAATCAGAGAGTCATGAGGAAAATGTGGTAGAAGAGAGCATCTGAACAACAAGTAGTTGCTAACAAATGTGACGTAAAATCCTACTAAGTTCTGAAATCCATTAGTACAGCATTAGGTTTCACAATATATGTCATTAGGCTTCTTACAGAGAAGAACGATATTTTGTCTTCAGCAGAGCACTGCAACACAATCCTAGATTAAATTTCAACAGTAAAAAATGACATAGTCGATTCCGTCCTAAGCTGTTTTGGATCAACTTGACTTGGAACCATCCCTGTCAAAAGTAATGAAAGTCATGACGCAACTGTTCTTGAGAAGGTCAAGAAGGTCAGACGGCATACCAGACAGTGTCTACAAGCATAGCGGAACTCACCAGGTTAAACAAAATCACCTGATAATAAAAACGTGCCGAGCTTTTGCAGAACATGTGAAAGCAAAATATCTCGCACACCCACAAATACGCCTCCATAACCTTCATAATAGATTTTTAGAAATGAAAAGGCAATGAGTGCTCTTACGCACAACCATCGTAGCATACCACTCCTTTCCACGGCCAGTGTCATGCTCAAAAGAGTCATTATTTACAAAGTAGACATAGTATACCTTGAATCACATTGTTGTTTTTTGTGGTTATCGAGAAGCAATTCACGCCAGGATCAGAATTCCAAGTAACAGAAACAGGAACTTTATATGATATTTGATGATTTGACAAAGGCCTTGGACACGTTAAGGCGTGATTTTCTCTGGAAAGTTCTGTTCATGTTTGGTTGCTCCACTAAAATATGATCAAAGTAATAAACTCATTCTACTATAGAATGATAGCCACTGTGATGGAAGGTGGTTCAACATTTGATAGTTTACGTTCAATAGAGAACCCAAGCAGGGCTGTGTAATGGCTCTGTACGCGCATTGTATATTCTCTCACACACCATATGTTAAATAACGTGTTTCAGTAATTTTTACTTACTCTATCACATATACAGTATTTTATCTGGTTATTGATGAAAATTGAAACCTCTTCACAAACATTAATTTTAATAACCCTAACCATGACAATGATAGAGACACATTATGAAAATACATAAATAAATAAAAGATTGAAACTTTGAATTAGTAGTAAAACAATGGGATTTCTTCTTCTGGAAATAAAATGGAACATTCATAATTGTGTGCAGATAATGTGTCTTTTACATATAATATACGAGGCGCGTTCAAAGAGTATCCGACTATATTTTCTGGCCAAAACTAATTCTGTGTGGGCAAACTTCGTTCGGTACGAAATGACATCTCTTCTTGTGCATGCATGAAGATGTTTTCGCCTGTACGCAGCGTCAGATCCCATCTCTGACTCCTTGTGTACAAGCGTGGAATGCAGATTTGTTTTCACGGAACACATCGAGTATAGATACTGCGTTAGGTTTTGTCAAAAACTTGCTGATACTGTAACATCCAGGATATTCAGCAAGCTATCTGGGATGATACCATGGGCAAAACACAGAGCAAGAAGTCGAACAACCGCTTCAAACATAACCGCACCTCAGTAAAGAGCGAGACATGCTCAGGCCAGCCACCCACAAGTCGAAACGAGGAGCCGATTTAGAAGGTACAGTGAATAGTCATGGACGACCTTCGTGTAACAATTCACAAAATTGCTCATGAAGTGAAAATAAGCACAGGATCAGGGGATTCAATATCAATGGTGGATTTGTGCGTGCCGATAGCGTCGGCGAAATTCTTTGGAACATGATAAAGTCGGATATATCTTGAATGCACACACACATGCACTCACACTCATGTGTGTACATATATATGTGAGTATGTTTGTATGTGTGTATGGATGTATATATATATATATATATATAT
>NC_068985.1:58723523-58728208 GCF_001194135.2 Octopus bimaculoides | reverse complement strand
TATATGCATGCATATTTATGCACCTATATGATACACTGATAAATAAATTATTACAAAAGTGTGAATGTGACATGCTATTATATGAGTACAAAAATAAGAGCCTATGTACATGTAATAAAGCATTTGAGAACGATAAATATTTACTTTTCAATACACTAATAATGTAAATAAAATAAGGTAAACAATAAAAATAATATTCAAAACTTACGAATGGTTGTAAGCTTTACATTGATAAGTTAAAATGGATAGAAAGAAACATGTTTACTTACCTCATAATAGACGGCACCTGGCATTACCGTGACAGCCACTAATAGATCAGCTAAAGCCAGTGAACATATAAAGTAGTTTGTCGCACATTTTAAACTACGTTCTCGGCACACACTCATTACGACAAGAACATTCCCAAAAACAGTTAAAAGGGGGAACAGTGCGAGTATGAGTTTCCAATATTTTAAAGCTGCTTCCTCCGTGGATGCCAACTCGTTGTATGTAGAATTCCAGCAGATACTGTCATTCCAGTCACAAAACCATATACTATCGTTGTATATCACCAGGGAATCGGTCGTCATTGATGAAGCATTGCTAACGGCAGAAGAGTTATGTAAAGTGGAAAGATTTGTAGTGGAAACATGGTTTCCGGGTATGCCGTTTGCATCGTGCACATGCCTTCGTGGTGACTCTCCTACACCTGATAAAATATCAACAGGATCTGTACCAAGAAGTCCTTCAAAAAAATCAGGGGATGGCGGGGTTTCTGGTTCTTTATTATCGGACGGTGCGAATAGTTTTTCAAGAAGTTTACTTCCTCCATTATATGTCACCGTGGCCATTTTGGTGGTTAAAGTTTGAACGGAGGAAGTTTTGTAAAAATCCATTTTGTAAAGTATCGTTGCAGTAAGTAATTGGGCAAATAGATTTCAATAGTTTTGTATTGGAAAATAACAAATGAGCAGTCATATGCACATCTAACAACGGTACATTATATCCATAATGACTGTCTTTTATTCCGTTTGATTTAATTCCAAATATATCTGATGATTTGATATCCGTTAGAGTGAATTTTTCTGGATTGTAATAAAGAAAGAAATGCAAAATAATTTCAGGTTTTGTATTGGATGTAGTTTTAGGAATACGGAACAAAAATTGAGAGGAAAACTGCAACTTTGGTTATGATTACGTAGAATATTAATGAAGGAATAATCATATATGCCTTGTTCTTTCAACGAAATTATTTCACTAAAATTTAGGACAGTGTATAAAAATATAAATGTTGATGTTTATATATATAATTTTGTTCATGTCATTACTTTTACTAACCACATTTCAATAGGAGAAATTTTATTTGTAGGGGAAGTAACAGTCCATAAATTATTTCGAGAAAATTAAATTAAAAGAGGTTTATGGTTTAGTTATCAGATTACAATATATTTCAAAATAAAACCCGTTTATATATAATGGCTACACGATTTCATACAAATACTTTCATCTTTAACGATACTTGCCGTCTTCGTCGTCGACGTCTCTTTTACTTTGATAGTAGACGACATCGGACATATATGACGTTAGCTAAACTGAATTTCGTACTGATTGATTAAATCATGTATAATTCGAAAACTCGGTTTTCTGCAACTGTTCCTTTTACAAGCAACATTATCAGTTGGTTTTCCCATTAGAGTAGAAGAAACGGGATTATTAAAACACAAACCGTCTAAACTTCCATGTGGAGATATTGTCTTCGAAGATGAGGTAAAAACCAATTTGATAGAAGTAAACGTGGTTAGATATCGATGGTGGCTAATGTATAAAGATTTTCTCGGTGAGCTCTTTGGTGCGATTTTCTGTTTCAACCGCAACATGACTTAGTGACTTTTTTATGGTAATATATCAACATTAGCACTGAAATTTCGTGTTGATATTATATTCAATTATCAGTAAATCTCTCACTGATATAAATAATATATAAAATGCAATTCAAGAAAGAGATTGCTGCAGATTAAAATTTCCTATTGCGATATTCGCTCCGCTTCCAACCTTTTCGTATATCGCTTTATCTAAAACACCGTTCGTTTTTTCCTTTTTTTTTTCCTATATATATCTATCATGAATGTTCTTTCCGACAACTTAAATGCCATTAAAATCAATCAGATTATCTAATAAGAACGATCTAAAATTATCTACAAGGAAAGATATGACAATAAATACGTTCTGTTTAATGATGATTCCTCTACGATTTTACTTCTCTCATTAACAGATAGATTAGTGTTACGAATATAAAACAATTTTATAGAAGAGAGATCAAATTATTGTTACGGGTATTCTCATAAATAAATAGTTCTATACTATACAAAATATAGTCATGATTTAAAAAAATATTTCTTTAGTGAAAATAATCCTATATCTAATATTGTGTTAATTATCCTAATATGTAAAGCAGTTGCTGATGTAGACCTTTAATTGATCAGGAGAATAAGAATGATTAATGACAATCTAATAGAATAAGCAGCCTTCACTCACCTTAATACCTATTTACATTACTTACCGATCCACAAATTTTGAGCCACAGGCAATCCCTTGGAAAATTAAGGTGATTAAAACTATTTAAAATGTATTTGGACTAAACAATTAACAAACATTTATTCTGGATCAGGTTCTAAATATTTAAATCAAATATTCCTTCGATCTAGACGAAAATGGTAAATGTAAATATTTAATTTAGGTCAATTGTAAATAGATGACCAATGATTTTCGTTCAGTTCAAATAGATTTGGTATCAATTTTAGACAAAGAAGTGAATTACAGGAAAATCTATTTCTATAATACATTAGGGAAAAATATTCGACACACCTTTATGAAAATATCTACAAACAATTAAAAACAGTAAGCATGTAATTGGTTAGCTGCTTACTAAAATCACCAAAAACGGATATTACAAACTATTTCCTACATTTAGAGCATTTTACTGCGATCAAGCTGGGGCACTGCTATGAACATGTTGATTTTTAGAAGCTCAGTAACTTAATTCCAGGAAAGGCTTATCTAACTTTAAGTATAATTTTTTTTTCTCAACAGTTTAAAGAATGTTGTATTTCTTCAAAATTTATTTTGTGTTCCACAGAAATATATGTATTAGCTGTAATGGAAATGCAAATTTGCAAAATAGAATCGAGCATTTCACATTACTATAAAACCTTTCGTCGAGTTTTCACACGATCTTTCATATAACAGTATCAACTATTTTCTTTTTTCAATGCCATCAAAATATGGATGTTTGTAGATGTCTAGTTCTCCTTCTGTATTCCTAAATACATACATTTATATGTGTTTAGATATATATAACTGTATCGGGCTCCGGTCACTAACATTTGTTTTCAGTGAAGCATAAATATCCATCCATACGTTATGTTGTATTCAGTTTACATCCACAGTAGTTTCGTAAGTAAGGAATGTTATCCAGTAGATATTGTCTTAGATCACTTCCTTCGATTGGTATTCTTGAAACATCAGCTGATTAGATTATATTCAGTATAAGAACAATTTAGCTTCAAATCTTTAGCTCTTCTTCCATTGATGTTGACTTTCTGAAAGCAAAACAAACGTATAGATAAAATAGTATCCAGTGATATATTAAGGTATGGATTTAATAAATATATTACTGGTTAAAGGAAATTCATACACAAAAGGTTTATAAGAATTTATAATCATTCGAGAGAACGTGAAAGAATTCAAACTAATATTTACTTGCTATTATTTTTACTATTTATGTGCTTCGAAACCCAATTATAAAAAAAGTCATTATTTCTCAATTACTTCAAAGTTTATAACTTCTTGTGACGTCAAAAGCACAATATTCTCGCTGGTAAGAAGAAACCTTATACATGCACGTGTGTGTGTGTGTGTGGGGGGGCGTGCGTGTGTATGTGTGTGAATGGGTTATCCAGCGTACGAATATATGTATGTAATTAACTTTCATCTTTTGTACCAATCATTGGACTGAGGCCATGCTGGGGCACTGCATTGAAAGCTTTAGTCGACAAAAATCAAGAACACTACTGCGAACTTACGGGGAGGTAAACAAAGCAACACTGGTCATCAAGCACTCGCATATATGTGTGCGTAAATATATAACTATGTATAAAAATGAATACAGATAATATATCCAGGTGGTTACGGAAAATAGATGCAGGTGGTTACGGATAATAGATTCAACCGCATTGCATTATATAGAAAAAACTCTCTCGTAAATAAGATATAAAACCGTCAGAATCATTATACGCTAGTTAGCTTCCAAGTCTGCAGATTACATCACATTGAATAAGACCGCATGGATATGTTTATAAACACGACGAAATGGGAAAGCAGCCAAACAGCCAGCATGCAAATGAGTACCACTTAAATGGATATCAATTCAGCAGTAACACATGCTGGACATAGGTTTAAAGAGAATACGCTGTATAAAAGACCGTATGACATTAAACGAAACTGCTCTGTATAAAAGACCGTATGACTCCAAACGAAGCGGCACAGAAAATTACGCCTGATTGATGGGCAGTGGAAACATGTGTAGGTAGTAATAACTATAAAACATGGTTTATGAAATGGAAAAATAAAGAGATTTAAATTTTGAGAATGGACATGTCTCGAAATTTTATATCATCAAAATTATTGATAATATATATATATATATA
>NC_068985.1:58720510-58722965 GCF_001194135.2 Octopus bimaculoides | reverse complement strand
CGTGGGCATATATCATAGTGATTAAGAGCGTGGGCTACGAACCCCAAGATTCCGAGTACAATTCCAGGCAGTGACCTGAATAATAATAATAATAATAATAATAATAATAATAATAATAATAATAATAATAATAATAATAATAACATCGAAAAATACCTTCGGAATGAGAACACAAGTTCGAAAATTCCCCAAGACACCTAATGAAGGCTAGTGGGTATATCAGCCGAAACGTTCTGTCAACAACAATCAACATGAGGACAGATAGCTGTGAATTGTAAATAATACAAATAATGTACCCGAACGTAAAGACGGACGAAATGCCGCTAAGCATTGTGCCTGAAGTGGTAACGATTCTGCTAGCTCACTGTCTTTAAAAATAATTTCAAATTTTGCCACAAGGCCAGCAGTTTCGAGAAAAATGCTAAGTTAATTACGTTACTCCAAGTACCAATGGTACTTATATCTATCAACCACCCCGGGGGAATTTGAACTCAAAGCATAAACTCGAACGAAATGACGCTAAGCATTTTGGCCGTCCTGATGGGGATTATGTCAGCTCGACGGCTTAGTAATGTTTAATAATAAAGCCTCAGTGAGGTACAAGCATCTGGCAGATCTATTGACAGAATGACAGTTTGGAAGTTTACCCCCCCACTCTCTCTCTTTCCCTATCTATCTATCTATCTATCTATCTATCTATCTATCTATCTATCTATCTATCTATCTATCTTTATGTGTATGTGAGCATGTGTGTTAGTGTGTGTGTAGCTTTTCGTTATTAGATCTGAAACTCGTCACGAGATAAATTCTCTGCTTCAGTTCTAATGAAATAAAAAAAATTATCTAATAGACCCATCCTCTAAGACTGTTCACTAATTGCTCCTATGTGGTGTAACGTTAGACTTCAAATTCACATGTGGCTAACCAACTTAGTAGCTTTACTTTTGTCCCTCAGTCAGAAAGAAGGTATGTGGTTATCACAGCGACTTTTGAAGTCACCTTCAGTTCATTATGTCATGTGGGCAGTGCATGAAGAATTCGGTAAGGCACAATGCGCGTTAAAAACTACTGTCCGGCGTGGTTTTATCGCATAAAAGAAATCGTAGCACATAAAAACTTATATGTGTTTATCAATTGATATTTATCTCTTACCAGATGGAGTACCATTTTTTCTTGATTTTACCAATAGTGATGTAGTACGAACGTTTCAGGCAGCTCCATTTAATTAAACATTGCAATCATTACATCAAATCAAATACAGGGCTATCTTCAGCTGCACAATATATATATGAGAGGGATGACAACTAAGTGGACATCCATTTTGTTAGAAGTAGACCACCTATGGTCTGACCACTAAGAAAAGATTGATCTCATGAAAATTCAGCAAACACCAGAATCAAATTGATACTCAGTTTTTCACCCTTATTATTTAAAGACATGGAGAAAAGCAGTTAAGTCAAATAATCAAATACAATCATTCCTCAACAAGTGCTTGCGTAGTATACTTAAAATCAGATAGCCCGAACACATAAGCAAAATGGGGCTATGGCAAAGAACGAATAAAGTTCCGATTAGAGTGCAAATATTTAAGAGAAAGTGTAAGTGGATTTGTAGCACAATTAGAAAGGACACACCAAAATGCAGCGAAAAGCGCTTTACAGTGGAATCCAAATGGATATAGAAAGAGGGGTAGGCCTAAGAACTCGTGGCGTAGATCAGCACAAAAGGAACTAGAGAAAGGAGGACATTCATGGCAGAGTATAAGTACAAAAGCGAGAAATTATGCGACATGGAATTCAATTATAAGTGACCTATACTCCGCGTTGGAGGGTTAAAGGCAAGAAACAAATTATTTAAATTTAAATAAATGTTTTCTAACCGGCAAAATTCACTGCAGAGAATTATTTTCCGCAGAATTATTTCCGGTATTTGACGCGCCGGAACGAAGACTTTTGAAATATAATCCCAAATGTAATTAGTAGAGCTATATACATGTTCAATCTAATGCGGACGTCCCGTGTATAATTCTGAAAATTATATTGCCAAGACGATCATGCTGAGGAGTTGCGGACAATTACGTAGGTAATTACGTAAGTCGTGACAATGAAACCGGTCTATGATTCATCTTTATAGTTTGTATCTTTTCATTTGTCTTACTCGCTCACGTTCTGGTGTTTGCTGAATTTTCTTGATTTTTTTCATTTTGCTAGGCCACTAGTTTTAAATTGATATTAATCAAATTAATATTCATTTTCTCACCCTTATTATATATATATATATATATATATATATATATATATACACTTTTACACTTTTACTTGTTTCAGTCTTTTGACTGCGGCCATGCTGGAGCACCGCCTTTAGTCGAAGAAATCGACCCCAGGACTTATTCTTTGGAAGGCTAGTACTTATTCTATCGGTCTCTTTTGCCGAACCACTAAGTTACGGGGACATA
>NC_068985.1:58718123-58719343 GCF_001194135.2 Octopus bimaculoides | reverse complement strand
ATATATATATATGTATATATATATATATAAATATATGTATGTATGTATGTATGTTTGTATACACATGTATGTATGTATGTATGTATGTAGGAGTGGCTGTGTGGTAAGTACCTTGCCTTCCAACCACATGGTTCCGGGTTCAGGGCAAGTGTCTTCTACTATAGCATCGGGCCGACCAACGCCTTGTGAGTGGATTTCGTAGGCGGAAACTGAAAGACGCCCGTCGTATATATGTATATATGTATGTATGAGTGTATATACTTTGCGTGTCTGTGTTTGTCCCCCCCAACGTCGCTTGACAACCGATGCTGGTGTGTTTACGTCCCGTAATCTAGCGGTTCGGCAAAAGAGAACGATAGAATAAGTACTAGGCCTGCAAAGAACAAGTCCTTGTATCGATTTGATCGATTAAAGGTGGTGATCCAGCATGGCCACAGTCAAATGACTGAAACAAGTAAAAAGTAAGAGTAAGGAGTATATATATATATATATATATATATATACATATATATACTTTATCTGTAGGCATATAAGCATTTCTCTATGCAGTCAGATAAGTTTATGAGAGAAATAGTTCGTGACAGATACTCGGCTATTTTAATATATTCTGTATAACACACTAATTTTTGAGAAAATGATTGTTGTGTTAAAGAAACATATAACTTCCATTATTAAAACTATCCTGAGAATATAGATCGATGAGAGTATCATCAGGAAACCTAAGAAACAACATAACAGTCATCTTCGCCCAAGGCACTGCATAGTTTCCTATATTAGACGTTATTTTTAGAATCTTAAATAGTGTTAACGTCTGACACTATTATGAATTCTCTGGTGGCCATGAACAAAGTGCTGTTGCACTGTTTCTGTGGTCACTCAACCTTCTATACAAGCGCAGGCACGCATACAGTCAAGCAGACAGACGCACGCACAAGCAGACCTGCAGACTCACAAGAGTAGATACACACATAGAGGTCACAATTCTAGTGAATAATGAGCTATACAATTAAAGCCACCAAATACAGTTGAGCAATGATCTTTAGTTACTCAAGACAGCGTGAAGGCGCAATGGCCCAGTGGTTAGGGCAGTGGACTCGCGGTCATAGGATCACGGTTTCGATTCCCAGACCGGGCGTTGTGAGCGTTTATTGAGCGAAAACACCTAAAGCTCCACGAGGCTCCGGCAGGGAATGGTGGCGAACCCTGCTGTACTCTTCCAC
>NC_068985.1:58706188-58717530 GCF_001194135.2 Octopus bimaculoides | reverse complement strand
ATATATATATACAGGTGCAAGAGTGTCTTGGTGGTAAGGAGCTTGCTAACCCATTACGGATGCGCGTTTGTCTAGCTGCTTACTGTCGACCAGGGTGGACATGAGATTTGGCTCTACTCCCCCCCCCAACAAAAAAGAGGAAAAAGAACTATTTGAAGAATTCGCCGGGGTAAGTCGGTTTTGTTGCTCAGCTGGGCAATAATTTATTTCTTGTATTTATTTTTTCAGTAAATTGTTGACCAGCGGTTTGGCATCTACGCTTTCCTTGGCGAGTTTTTTGTGTGTTCGTTATACGAACAAAATTGTGCATTCGCTGTCTGTGATGGGCGTGGTCGCTTCATCACAGCGGTGAAAATTTTTATTTTTGGCTTTTTAGCCGAAAAAACTTTGTGTGAAGATATTTTGTGCCAATTTTGGCGCGTATCCATACCTGGTGGCCTGGAGTACCTGTTGACCGGAATACAGTTGTTTCTTTTGCCGTGTAGAACTGTTTTGTCCTTTTCTCCACTCTATCTGTCTCTTTTTTTGAACTGTGTGTTTGCATTATTTTTTCTGCAACGTTTTATTCTTTTGTGAACATTTTTATTTATTTGACTTTTTAACATGGCAAAAAATAATACCGAAAATGATTTGTCCATGTATATTTTCTTTATGGCAAGCGACTCAGGAATGCCAAATTAACGTTTTCAGGTTTAAATTCACTGAAATTTCCCAAAAGATTAAGCACAGTAAGAGCCTGTAATTATGTGGTAAGGACGTGAAACAATGACTAAAAGTTTTCATGATTTTTACGCCTTTAATATTTTTCTCTTTATTCTACCCAACTTATGCAACGTTGTTTATCGTTATTAGTATATGTTTATACCCACTATTCATTCCATAAGCTGCAAAATTCGTAAGGATTATGCTACAATCTGCCTTTTTACAGTGGTTGAGCGTCTATTATAACACGAGTGGTGCGATGGAAAACAAATATCTGACCTGATAACCTCAGTGAAGACAACAACAGCACGCATCTATGAGAGGGCAACTTAATGTCACAAACACATGAGTACACCCACGGTGCGCGTCCCTTCATCGGTCGGGATACACATCGTGGTTACTGATTAGTACAATTTTATATCATTTTTTTCCTACTAGAGACGTATAGCGCATTACCAGTTGGTCGTCGTGTTATTGTTATCAACAGCACGAGAAACCCCGGAGTGTATTGTGTGTAATGCGTACGTTCAGCTTGAACTCGAAAATTGATTATATATATATGATACAATGTGTCTGATGGACATAACACCCGGGCAACGACAAAAATGCATTGCTAGTATAATATAATACAACTAGCAGTATAACCCGACCTTGTCCGGGTATGACTTATTACATTATATACGATAAGTTTTGCTTGGTGAGAATCAACTAAAGAAGAAAGCCTTACAACGAAAAATCCCTTATCATGTAAATATGTTCATAATTCAATAGACGTTGAAATTAATAGGGAAAGTCTGAAGGCTGTTTTACGTAAAATTATTAAGCGTACGTAAATTTCATCCGTCTAATTGGCTATAGAAATGCTTCTGCAAAGCAACTTTTTGCGCTGCCCTGATAATACATAGCAGGGTAATCCTTTTTCGCAGGAGCTAGGACGGCAATTTGTGATGAAACAATTGCTGGCGATCTGTTGCTACACACTTTTGCCAGAATTCTATCAGATTGGGAAGAAGATGTTGGACAAATCATTTTCGGTAGTAAAGCGATTGCAGTTATGCCAGAATCACGGTTCATTAGATAATTTTCGGAAACGTTCACATTGGCAGTTTAGTTGTGGCCCAAAAACCATTATTGACGGAAAATGTGCCAATAGTTGTTCCAAAAAAGCATGTTTTTTGGTCATCCGTTGGCAAATATAGTTTTGTACATCACAAATGCACTAATAACACTCGTTACACATGGCTGCATTTTTTGCCACAAAAAAACCCCCTAAAATTGGCAACGTAGATTAGAAGCCAATACAAATATTGCCTGAAAAGGACCTCGAAATTTGCGTCCGGATCTCGTTTTTGAGGTTATGTTTGTAGTAAAATGGAGTTGTTGCGCAAAAGACATACTTCATTATGTGGCGGAATGATTACCGAATCATTTGATACACCATACATCAAAATCAGTTTTCAAATCCATAAGGAACATACGCGTCACACACACACACACACACACACATACACACACACACACACACACACACACACACACGCACACACACACAGACACACACACAGACACACACACACGAACTCTGTTATATATATATATTCTACCTCTCTCGCTCTATTCTTTCATGGTATATATTCTAAAATATATTTCATTAAATTTAAACCTTTGTAACAAATTTATTATACTATTCTGACCTATTATATTACTGATATAATTAATGAGGACACATATTTATATTCTTATTTATAATTGATTATAAATAATTTATGATATATTATTTATTATGTATTTATATCCTACACTTGGTATGAATTATGTATGTAATTCTGGTACTTTCATATTTTTTAGTATTCTCTGATATGTATCTAAATACTTTTTAATTATTAGTTTATTTGTCTTATAGTTTTTTATTGTTTATATTACCTTTTATCTTTTCGTTTTTTATGCGTTATTTTTCATTTACCTAATTATTTATCTGATATGGAAAGCTACTCATCATTTCTTTTATTTTCTTCCCTTCCTGTTGTCAGTTTATTCTATTTCGTCTAATTTGACCCAGTATAGTTAACGCTGTGATGTAAACTTCCTTCCTCCTTTATATATAAACCGTTTATCTTCCTCTTATCTACTACCTACTACACTTCTCCATCTTTAAGTCTCTTTTTGGCCTGAAACGGGTCGGACAATTGTTTGAAGAATAAAAAATAAAAATAATAGAATCAACTTGTTTTAGAAGTCAGGTTGTATTGCTATTCGAGGAATTAAAGTGCAACAAAATAAATTAAACTTATCTCACATGTCTCCACCCCTCTTTTGTATCAGTCCATTCTCCTCCCTCATTATCTTTTAAGGTATTTTGTCCAGATCTCTGCCGTCCTGTTCCGTAAAGATTATAACTTAAGCATAGCGATCTTGTCTTTTACAAATTGCACTGAATATTATGATGTCCTTTCCTCCGATCTTTCTACTGCTATAAATGCCCTCCTACTCCCTTCTTGTCACCGTAAAGATTTTTCCTACATTAACTACTAATCTGAACAAGCCACTACATTCTTCTGATTATTAGTACTCAGGGAATCACAAAGTGGCACAAACTGGGGACATTTCAAATGTTTTAGATGTCTAATTCGTGTATATTCACCCGACGAAAACGTTTTTTTTTTCATATGATGTAACATCTCTGTTCATCAATTAAAAAATTCCTTCGAAACAGCTATAGTGAATGAACCATTATCCATCTGTTGTTATTTATTTATTGTTCACCTTATACAGAACCTGGTATTAGCATGGGTCCAGAGTCTATTAAGTGCAGTACAATTGATGCAGTGAGTGTTTCAAAATACAGCCTTGAGACTCAGTACACTCAGTCAGGTGCAGTTAATCATATATACACCCGGAATAATAATCTCACTATACATTAGTATGTAATATACGTGAGTCACATTATTTAATCCGACCCAGTGCTTTACCATTTAAGTATCTCATTCGAATCTATTTAAATTGTAGAAACTTTATTATTTCTAAATCTTTCAACGAGAGACATAGAGTTGTAGTACTTTAAAGTAAACACTGTTAGCGAACATAACGTGGCAGTCCCAGTTGGGATGAATGTTACTGTTGTTTTAGTTCCCGGAAACATCGTCTCCAGCTGGCCATACAACTCACATCAGTGTCCTTATATTTTCGAACAGGGGAGTTTAGCATCCCCACACACAACAGAGAAATTTCTGTGGTTCGCTGTTTCTGGGTTATTTCACTTCCTCGGCACAGAATAACTGCCCGGCTGAGATGGCGATGCTAATCTTCCGTTCGAAAATATATAGTTTTCAAAGTGATACACAATCACTGATCTACAATCACTGTGTTTATCTCTCCACCGTCCCTTGACAACCGATGTTGGTGTGTTTACTTTCCAGTTACCGAGCGGTTCGCCAAAAATGACCGATAGAATTCGTAGTAGGCTTATGAAAAATATGTTCTGGAATCATTTTCTTCGACTAAAACCCTTTAAGTTGGTGCTCCAGTATGGTCACCGTCATTTGACTGAAACAATTAAAAGAATATGTATATGTGTGTGAGAGTATGTGTGAGAGAGAGCGAGTATGTGTGTGTGTGTGTGTGTGTGTGCCTTTATGTGTGTTTGTGTGTGTGTGTTTATGTATAAATCTATGTATATAAGCGTATAGCTGTTTAAAAAGCTTAATAGGTACAATATTTAAGTGAAATTGTTCATGCATAAGATAGGTTTTATGAATTTATTAAACTGTTACACGTGAACGACTTTCATTTATGCATAATGCTGGCCCAAACACACACGCACACATCCATCCACACACATCCATCCACACACATCCACACATTTGCTGTTGGCACTCTATCGCTTACGTCTATGAGGGTTCCAGTTAATCCGATCAACGGAATAGCCTGCTCGTGAAATTAACGTGCAAGTGGCTGAGTACTCCACAGACACGTGTACCCTTAACGTAGTTCTCTGGGATATTCAGCGTGACACAATGTGAGCGTGACACAATGTGACAAGACTGACCCTTTGAATTACAGGCACAACAGAAACAGGAAGTAAGAGTGATAGAAAGTTGTGGTGAAAGAGTACAGCATGGTTCGCCACCATCCCCTGCAGGAGCCTTGTGGAGCTTTTAGGTGTTTTCTCTCAATAAATACTCACAGCGCCCGGTCTGGGAATCGAAACCGCGATCCTAGGTCCGCGAGTCCGCTGCTCTAACCACTGGGCCATTGCGCCTCCACTCATCCACACACATACACACACACACACTAATATACACATACACATATACACACACGATGCCTGTTCTATTATATTTTTTTAATTTCTGTCCCATCATCCCTTGTTCTCTATGTCAGTTTTATCTCTTACTATTTTCTACAATTTTCCTTCACTCTAGTACGTTTCGTCTGGTCCTACATCGATGTCTATGGTATTAACCTCATCAAAATTTCCTTCCATCGTCGGCTACCTTTTCTAACATGAACTCTGTAATTCGTACATCTCTATCATTACATTCTGTTCACTTTTCTTCATTAGATTCTTTCATTGACTTATTCACTCGTTTTGTTCAACCCTGCCTTTAATTATTTTTCAATATATTTACACATTTCACTGTATTGTTTAGCATCGATTTCACACAACTTCTCTCTAATTACTTTCTATCGATTCCTATCTCCAGATATGTCCTTTTATTTAAGCCATGTCAGTATCTGATTTCGTATCTCCCTTGTCTATTTTATTTGTATTTCATAATGTTTTATGTTTGTGTAAGCTTATTTTGTTAACATCTAGATTTATTATATTTTATCATGTTCAGGCGATGTTTTATTGGGCATTGTCGATTATAGCTTTACTGAAACGGTTGTCCCTTCACTTTAAAGGTATGCATGTGTAAGAATGCAAGAATACACACACACACACACACACACACACACACACACACACACACACACACACACACACACACACACACACACACACACACACAAATACATATGTACACACAGACATACACAAATGCATATGTCCACACACACATATATGTGCACACCTACATATACACACATATGCATACATATATTTACTTACAAATTGGCATGCACATACATATTTATATAAATACACACACATACACATATATATGTGGAGACGCAATGGCCCAGTGTTTAGGGCAGCGCAGATCGCGGTTTCGATTCCTAGACCGGGTGTTATGAGTGTTTATTGAGCGAAAAACCTAAAGCTCCACGAGGCTCCGGTAGGGGGTGGTGGCGAACTCTGCTGTACTCTCTCACCACAACTTTCTCTCACTCTTTCTTCCTGTTTCTATTGTACCTATATTTGAAAGAGCCAGCCTTGTCAAACTCTGTATCACGTTAAGGGTACTCATGTCTGTGGAGTGCTCAGCCACTTGCACGTTAATTTCACGAGCAGGCTGTTTCGTAACTGACAGACTGCCACGACATACGTATATATATATTCGAAACAAAACTGTCCGACGAATGGGAAGGTGAAACTTTGAGTAACAGTTTCTGTGATATTTTTGCTGCTTTTCAATAAAATATATTTATTTGTATGTATATATGTATGTTTTCATGTATGTAAGCATGTATGCATGTATGTATGTATGTATGTATGTGTGCATAGACACAAGGAGTGAAAATGGAAATAGAGGGACCGGTTGCTTGCGTATTTGATTGGTTTATGTTTTATTGCTTACTTTAAAATGATGTACAAGCGGGTGCTTATTTTTTGAAAAGAGTAAACATAGACTCACTGCCTTTAATTATGTTACTTCTAGTTACTGAATGAACGAGAGAGAAAGATATATAACTAGTATTGGAGCAGTGTTTTCATGTCAGAAGTTATATGACCGAACTTCACTTCTATTATTCATTCGTTCTCGCTGTCTGTATTTTTCTAAACCACCTCTTGTCTATATAGAGAGTTGGGGTATACAAAATTCGAATCACAACAAAGTCATAGCGTCCATTTATGATTATAAAAGGGATAACAAAAAAGAGACGATGTTCATATAATGTACAGTAATATATGATAGAATAGTAGGCTAAAGCCAACAGAAATGAAAACTATTCTGAACCAGGATAGAGAACAGAATATCTGCCATAGTTTGAATGAGTTTACGCTATTTCTCTATTTTATATAGAAATCCTGAATCAAATATCCAATTATCTCATCCATATTAAGACTATAAAAGAGAAAGACAATGCAGCCGGAGAAGGAAGATTCACAATCATAATTCTAAACGTTATGCGCAGAAAAAAAACTTGAGAACTTCAGTGGAGATTATTACTAATTCAATAGGTGTTATCACTACTTCAATGTACTTGAAAATTTTAAAATATTTTGCATTAGCAACAATAATTCTAACCTTGATACGAGAACAATATTTGGCAGGGAGGTGAACAGTCGATCTTATCGACATCATAAAATGCAGTCGATGCATTTAACACCAGGACGCAAACGACCATAGTTTAAGATAAATACGATATTAGTACATCGACACACTGATAGAAATCTCGAACGAGAAATGCGAGGAATAGCAGAAGGAAGTGGCGAAAATTTCAAACTACCAGTATTCGGAAATTCAAATAAGAAAATGTCGGATACGATTATGAAATTAATACTAATATTAAATAGAGCAATATGTCTGATAAAAAATAAATATAAATAAATAAGTGCAAAATTTGATTCGCAAAATTATAAAGGATTTGAAAAATACTCTCGTCCAACGCAGCCCATATTTTCCACAAGATACTCGTAAATCAAGAGTACAACTGAATCAGTACTCTCTCTCTGCACACAGCATACACTAAACACAACAATCAACCAAGTTACTGAAATTCTAAAGTATCATAGTAGCTTGTCACTTGACCTTCTGGAAATAGTTTCCAAACCTTTAAAGTTTCGTCTACAATCTTGGAAATGAAATATATATTAATATAAATCTCAGTCCCTATTACACTAAGTTTGAAACTTAGATGCAATAAATTACATTGCTCATAAGTGGAATGGAACAAGGTTGACTTGAGTTAACGGTCAATATCAAATATATCAATACAATTGATGTTTTATATACCCCAAAACATATTTTATTGTCATATCGTTAGCCAATTTCTTTCTCTTTTCGTAATGAATATTTGATAAAGAATGTATATATATTCTTACAGATTGCAAGAGATGAAGATGCTGATTACTGTTTCATTTCGTCATCGAGGCAGTCTACCTCTTTTAGACGATGTGAGTTCATAAAATTTGAGATACATTGATGTAAGTGGATGTTGAAAAACACAGAGTTTCAACCTTATTGTGCGTCAAAGCTACCATCAGATGAATGAACTACCAAGTGTACTGTTCTAGTTCATAGAAATCAGCATATAATAATGCTGATGTGAGCTGATGTCGCACAAACCAATAATAATTTACGCACTCAAACAACTTATCATCCAAAAAGAAGAGATAATTTCCGATGATGAAACGTAACAGCGAACACATATTCACCATCGAATCGGTGAGATCGTATTGAGATTGAAAAGATACATTATTGTTTGGATTCTCGCTGATTCGCGTGCATTTTATAAAATTTATAATGAATTTTGTTTGCTACAATAAGTAGCAAGCATTTAATATCCTTTAAATAAACTTTGAAAGTGTATCATGAAAAGTGTACCATTAAATTATTCACGATAAAACTGAAGTTATAACTCAAGCTTGGATCTCAAACTTATTATTCCTTGATGTCTTTACATATAAATTATTTAATTCCAATTCTACAATTGTACCTATTGTTCAGCAGCTATATATTTCCCAATCATATTATTAGTATATTAAATATTCTATTCTTAATATTTTAAATATTCTATGAATATATTGTTTCATTATTCCTATTTTTGTGCATTAGCTTAATAATAAGTTCATTAGCGTCTAACTGAATTATTTCGAGTTCGGTGAACCATATGCCAGAGTAGTTTGTAACTTTATATTCGCTACAATTCTTTCACTTCCAAGTTGCAAATAACTTTAACACAATTCTTGCGTTCCTTTCTAAATGGGAAATATATTATTAATGACTTTTAATTTTAGTACTTATTATCTAGTGTAAAGCTAGATTAACACGATCAATATTCATTTCTTCAATAATTGTTTAAACACACACAAACATGTGTATTTATGTATACCTCCGAATAGGTGCATCTATGTGTACGTGTGCATGTATGTATGCATATGAATGTTCATAGAAGAGTCCAGTATTACGAGTGATCATTCTTTCTTCTCTATTCTTTCTTCATTCTCTCTCTCTCTCTCTTTCTCTCTCTCGTAATCTTCTTAATTTCTCTCCTTCACTCTCTCTGTCGCTGGTACTTCAGTTCATTAACAATTGAACAATCTTTGTAGAAATCGATGGACATTCCAACACATATGCTAACACACACGAGCACAAATACGCACTCATATTCACAGACACTTATGTATGATAAAATGGAGTAGGGGTAGATTTTGTCAAACATATCCGCAACTGTTGCTTCAGGAGCTTGTGCGATCCAAGTTATGTTTACTATAGTAAGACATACATTTATATACACACACAGCTATATGTATGTACACCCCCACCACACACTCATATATATATATATGTATATATATATGTGTGTGTGCGTATACATACATGTATGCAACATACAAATTTAAAGAGCTATTTGGAGAGGATTGTAGTCATGTATTTTATGATTAGAGTACAGCTACTGCCGATGAGTTTCCTGTTTGCACGCTTTGACAAAATGCTGCACTCTTTATCAATATTTGCTGTATCTCTTGGATCTGCTAGTCAGTTCATCAACAGTTAACCCGAGCAACTCTTGAGTTTTCACCTAATCTTTCTATTCTGCTTTCCACCCTTTTATTACATTATACTTCCTGATCATATTCTACAACTTCAATACAATATACATGTAGGTTTATAGTTGTACATACATACATACCTACCTACCTACATACATACATACATACATACATACATACATACATACATACATACATACATACATGCATGCATGCATGCATGCATGCATACATACATACATACATACATATATACATATATATATGTGTGGTTGTGTGTGTGTTTGTGTGTGTGTGTGTGTGTATGTCTGTGTGTGTGTGTATGTGTGTGTGTGTGTGTGTAAGTGAGATTCATTTGAATTAGGTCCTTAAGTTGAAGCACCAAATCAGTGCGGTATTAACCGAACAACTCAATGCATGGTGAATAAAATCAAAATACGCAACAGGGTATCAAGAGATGATGCAGTACAACCGTTTCAAGCGGCTCCATTTAATTGAACAATGCAATCATTGCATAAATTTAAATGCAAGGCTATCCTCAGCTGCATAAATAAATAAATACAATTTTTAATCAGTCAGAGCAAGAAAATGGAAAGCGTCCATGTTGCCACTAACGTAGCTAAGAATATACTACACTTCTAAGAGCTGTATGAAGTTTGTTGGAGTCATAACTTGTAAAGGATTGTGGTTCACTTTTAATTTATTAGTCTTTTTTTATCAACTACTAAATCTAAGACTAGAGGATTGTGTCTGTTTAGAGTGGAGGGCAGAAGTGAGTTGACAGCACATAGCTGGATATGGCCATAAATATTGTCAAGATTTTTAGGAGTAGTATAAAGTAACTGTCAATAAAGGAGGTTGGGTAGGGGAAGGCCCCAAATCAAGATGTTAATTACCAGTTAAAGGGGCAAGACGCTAATAAAACATGTGATGTTAATACAGAGGAAATGGTCATGGGGTACTATTGATGATTGTTTATAAACAATATTGTTATGTTGTATAAAGATAAAATTTAAGATTATTAAAAATGATATTATAACCAAAATAGACAAACTGTGTATATACACCAATTTGCAACATTAGAAAGGGAAGAATACATAGAATTAGTTTAATATTCATTCATGTACTTAATCATTTACTTATTAGGTGGTTTCTATAAAGACCGCTCTGGCTATTTACTTATGGAATGCTGGGGTGATAAATCATGTTATCCATATATTAATTATAAGCTAAGAATCAGAAAAAAAAATCGGAAAAAAATAAGTTGTGTACAGATACACACACATATTAAACTATGTGCACACATGCAAATATACACCAATATTTATACTATAATCAACTCTCATAGACTTAAGTACCTAGAAAGTTTATATCACTATTTAAAAAAAAGTAACAATTTATAAGGGTTAAGAGGTTAATAGGCAAAGATATCAAAATAGGAAAACAAAATAAGAATTTGTAGAGATTAGTAAGAAAATATACATAAGTTATATTTTAAAGAGACCGAGTATTAAAATTTGAGGTAGGGAGAGAAAAAGATAGCCTCAAAGAAGAAGCAATAGGTACGGGAGTAGTGAGGGTGGTTGGAGGTATTCAGACCGAGGGGGTATTTTGTAGGTTGTAAAGTTACCTTTGCCATTACATTCTCTTACCATTCTCTAGATCCTAGATTATTCACGTCTGGGTTGTATATTTATTTAATATTCTTCCTACAGGTAGGATGAAATTTTTATGTTCGCCACCCACAAACATTTTTGCC
>NC_068985.1:58702662-58703926 GCF_001194135.2 Octopus bimaculoides | reverse complement strand
TATATATATAATGGAAAAATTGTACAAAATCTATAAATGGATGATGCGTAAAGTACGGGCACAGTTTCGATTACTTGTTGCTATGCGAAGATTTAATACACGGACCATGTAGTGGCGGTTGGGGTAATAGCATTAATAAAATAGGAGAGGGAATATGTAATAGACTTCATTGGGAACAATACATGCTTCGATCCGTTCTGGGTCTCTTCAGGTACGTCAATAAAAAGTCTCACTAGACATTTCTTGAGTCGGCTTACGTACTCTCCATCAAATTCGAGAATGAGGAAAATAAGGCAAAGCATTATTCAAACCCCCAAAATTCAAATATGAACGTGGAAAGTATACACTCTAGTTTAGAGAAAAGGACGTAATCAGCCTTCACTATTGTAACGGTTAAGAGGTCGAAAAGGATATAGAAGTTGAAAGGAAAATAATACTATTTGTATTCATGCATAGACGCATATACACATACAGAGATGTACATATATACATATACGCAGATATACATACGCGCTCACTCAAGCTATATATATGGGCATATACTTACAAGATACACGTGCATATGCACACGTATGGACGAATATATACATATATATTTATAGGAACTCGTATACGTAGGTACACAGTGTATATATATGTAAAAATGCGTATATAGCATAGATGAATTTGTGCATAGATTTGTCTTTGTGTTTGTCCCCCACCAACCCTTGACAAGCTATGTCGATGCTTTTACGACCCAGTAACTTATCGGCTCAGCAAAAGATACCGATAGAATAAGTACTAGGTTTGAAAACAATATGTTCTGGGGTCGATTTGTTAGATTAACGGCAGTGCTCCAGCATGTCAGCGGTCAAATGACTGAAAGAAGTAAAAGAAGAAATAAAAGAATATATAAATATACACACATACACACACGCATACACACACACACACACACACAAATACACACACACACACATACACACACACACACACGTATATTATAATGTGTCTGGGGAGAGTCATTTCCTTTTTGTGCCTTCTAATTTAACTCACTCAACGGTAAAATTTCCAATTACTTTTTTATTTTAAAAATAAGAAATAAAGAAAATAAAAATAAAAATAAGGAATTAGTGTGTATTAAATTATAAGGCGGAAAATGACTTTTCCTAGACACAACAGAATATGCTTCAACACACGAACTCACATGAAGAAACTTGCAAGCCAAATCCCAAATCGAAATGTATCTTCCCGAGCGTTAAACAAACAGGCATGCTTGTTGTTC
>NC_068985.1:58700488-58702313 GCF_001194135.2 Octopus bimaculoides | reverse complement strand
ATATATATTTATTTATGTGTTTCAGCCAAGTGGCTGCGGTCATGCTGGTGCATATATATATATATATATATATTAGCAGAAATATTCGGCGTTGCCCGGGATCGGGATTCAAATGGAATAGTTTTTAATTGTTTCATTTTTTTCGGTCATCTGAGTGCGGCTATGATGGACCACTGCCTTTAGTCCAAGAAATCGGACCCAGTATTTATACTTTGTAAGTCAGGTACTTATTCTATCGGTGTGTTTTGCCAAACGGCTAGATTACGGGGATACAAACATACAAACATCGGTTGTCAAGCGATGGTTGGGGTACAAACACAGACACACAGGCACACAGACACACAGACACACATATATATATATATACATGCATATATATATATACATACATATATATATATATATATATATATATATATATTGTATATATACATACATATATATATATATATATATATATTCTGTTGTGTCTGGGGAGAGGCATTCTCTTTTAGTGCCTTATAATTTAACACTCTCACAGGTAAAATGTCCACTTATTTCTCTTTTATATTTTTCTAAAATTTTCGTTGCGTCTTGCAACTTTTCCACTTGTTTTGACTCTGTCCGTTGTTACACTGCGTTCTATTTTGTTTGTTTCTGCACATGTGTGTGGGTTAGTGTGTGTGTGTGCGTGTGTGTGTGTGCGTGTGTGTGTGTGTGCCTACACATGTATGTATATATGTTTGCATCTGTGTATGCTTGTGTGTACGTGTGCATATGTATATATGTATGTATGTATATTTGTATGAAATACACACACACACACACACACACACACACACAAACATATATATATATATATATATATTTATATATATATACATAATAATATAGATTTTAATATTAATAGCAACAATAAATATAATTATCATTATCATCATAGAATTTTTAACGATAATAACCAGCCAAATATTTCTTCACGAAATAGGGGAAATAACCGTCAGTTTAAACCCTTTTTCAACAATAATAATAATAATAAACTAAAACTATTTAGAAATAACACTAGCAAATATCCTAAACCAGATTCCAATAAAAATGTCTGGATGATACTACCTTTCAGTAAAAATGTAAAATCAAACTTGGTCTCCCAGTTCCAAAATGCTGTTAATAAGTATTTTCCAAAACATTCTCATTACTTCCCAGTCATAAATACGCACAGAGTTAGATTTGGTTTCTCTAACACGAAAAACATCTCACAAATAATATCCGCACACAATATGAGGCTTTTACATCCGCAAGAGATTACCAACAGTAATTACATTAAGCCAGGCATTATTAACCTTTACCATAATAGCAATAATAACACTAATAATAAACCAAGGAACAATAATTATAACATGATTTGTAATAGCAATAGCCATAACAACAAAATCATTATTTCTGAAGTTAATAGCAAAAGAATTAGGTTTTTAAGTGATAATGCAAAACTCAAAAACACTATGTATCAATGCCAAGTCAGTACTCCTACAGATGTTTCTTCTTATATTGGATCTTCCTCTTCACCAATATCCTCAAGAATTTCTAATCATTTTTCTACTTTTAGAGACAGAAACAAACGAAATACCACGAGCCTTAGTAAATTAATTTGGGAACTTAAAGACAATAACATAAAATTTAAACTAGAATGGTTTATTCTTTCTATTTCTAGGCCATATGAAAAGGGTGGAAGATTCTGTTCCTTATGTAATACCGAAATACCGAAATGTTCTTCATTTTATTTAAAAAAAATAAACTGGTAAACACGTTCATTGAAAACTCTTACAGATGTAAACATTGGCAGCAACAC
>NC_068985.1:58695445-58696963 GCF_001194135.2 Octopus bimaculoides | reverse complement strand
ATACATTTATACTTATACATCTATACATTTGCATGCATATATGTAAATATATATATACATACAAATCTGGAAATGCTATAGGCCCTAGGGCAGCTCCAGTCATTGCGAACCTAACAATGTGTTACTTGGAAGTAATAATATACCAGGAATCTTTATCTACCTTTGGAAATCCTCTTAACCAATACGTAAAAGAAAATTGGAAAAGATTCCTGGACGACTGTTTCATACTCTGGAAAAAAAAACACAGATAAGCTCCTGAAATTCAAAAGTCTATTGAACAGCGTTGACACAAATATACAGTTCACAATGGAATACAACCAAAAGGAGCTCCCATTCTTGGATATACTAATTAAAAAAATAAACTTAAACATAGAAACGGACATATGTTACAAAACCACAGATGCCAAACAATATCTACTATTTGATTCATGCTACCCAAGACACACCAAAAGAAAGATCCCCTTCAACCTTGCCAGAAGGATATGCACAATAGTGTCAGAACAAAATACCAGAGACTTTAGACTGCAAGAACTCAAAAATACCCTAATTGACAGACACTACCCAGTTCAACTCATAGAGGATGGAATCAGACTTGCATCACAAAGCGACATAGAAAACTTAAGAAAAGTTCAATACAGCAACCCACCTTCCCCGAAAATACTGCCGTACATATCCACATACAACCCCAAAAACAAAGAGGCCCTCACCATCATCATCCGAAATTTACCAGTGCTACATAAGGACCCCAAATTAAAGGAAATTGTACACACACATAAAATCATTAAAATCTACAAACAACCGAAATCACTAAAAAAAGATCCTCACAAAGGCAAAGTTATTTCCCAAAATAACAGATGCAGAAGTGAAAAAATGTGGTCGACCACATTGCGAAACATGCCCATACCTTCTAGAAGGATCAGAATTCCTTTTCAAAGAGGGACAACAATTCAAAATCAAATCTGACTTTACTTGTGCTTCAGAAAACCTGATTTATGTCATAAGATGCTCGGGCTGCCACCAAATCTACATAGGGCCCACTGGATAATTACTCAGACGCAGATGCACTCTGCATCGACAGCAGTTTGCATTCCCAGAATACAGAATGATACGCTTTAGCGAACATATTGAGAAATGCGCAAAACAAATGCAACCCCAATTTGTAATCTTTGCATTCTATCAATGTGCCATTGGCACACCAACACAAATTAGATTAAATAAGGAAACTCATCTCATTGAAAAAAATATAATGCAAAACCTAACCACTTGTAACATTCTATTCCTTCTAAAACAAATAATGTTAAATTAATCAAACATAGTCCCCCCAACATTTTTGATTATCTCCCTTATACCGGAAAAAATTCCTGATTACCTTCCCCTATCTAGAGCTCCATATTTTACACCATAGCGAAGACATGATACGATACAGGTAGAGAAATTTGAGAAACCGGTTATTTCTCCAAAAACAATGTTACTATACTCAAAACTTTATTACATTTTTCTAACATAACGATTTAAATA
>NC_068985.1:58690111-58695237 GCF_001194135.2 Octopus bimaculoides | reverse complement strand
TATATATATATATATATGCATGTGCATATGTGAGATAATAGTTTCAATTTTAATAGTTTCCGTATTAATAGTGAAACTATTAAAACTGACAGCATTATCTCTCATTACAACAGAGATTTTATTGCTTTACTTTTGATGCATAATACTGAAATAGGGGAAGAGAGAAGAGATTGCTCCGGGCTCGTATTAGGCAAAAAGTTGAAAAGTTTTTTCATTGACCCTAACTAAGGCATGAGTGCAATTTGAATGAAATCGGTTGGGTAGTTCTCGAATTATAGTGATGCACCCATACAGACATACAGACAGACACATTCTTGTTATATATATGTAGATATATAAGATACTTCCATCTGATTTTGTGTTATGATTTGATTTTGTATCTTGTCTCTAGTATTGATCTTCGTTTCTTTTATATTTCTTTGTATTTTCATGATTGAGACTTTCTCTTTATGTGCGCGGTATGTCAATGCGCTATATTTAATCAATTTTTTCATACTACTTTCTGCACCTTTTCTTACGATAAAATCTTTCCAGTCAGTATTATTCTTTGTCCTGGCGGAATTTAGATTGTAGCTACATACATTTTGGAATACACGTGATCTCAAAATGTGTAATTAAGTATATTGTCAGATGTATGCAGTTATATAGTAAACATCATTTCTTATGGATCTGAGATTTATACACTCTCTGCATATTTATTTAATCTTTATTTTTAATGTATCATATGTTTCTCCTACATTGCTAATATATGCCGAGATTTGATTGTGGTTCTGTAAGTCACAGACTAGTTCTGATCATGTTAATGTATTTCTGTTTTGCTAATGTTTACCGAGTATGGGAGGATGAGGTTGTAGCACGAGACTAGAAATGATTCTGGAGGTTTGTCCCAAGTTGTAGCAATATATATCGAGATATATTTGTAGCCCTAGATTAGTACTGATCATGGAGGTGTATCTTCTGCTGAGCTAATATATGCTGGGAAGTGATTAATGTTTGTGAAGCCGCAGATCGGCATCTATCATGTAGTTCTAAAGTCAAAACCGTCCTAGTCATGATACATAAATTGCAGCATGAACTTGCGTAGTAAATAGCTTCATAAGTTTCCATGAAGAGCATCCGTTCTGATAGTTAAGGCATTTTAAACATACGTTTGATTTTTGAAATATTAATGTGTAAACCAGGTGTAAACAATGAGTTTCCCATCACCTGGAATGAGAAATGGTCATTGTGACCTAGGGAAAACGTCTCGAAAATTGAGGTGGTTGCTGGCATCATACTGAAAGAATACGAAGTAAAAACGAGTTTTTTATGACTATGAGCACTCTGGGTACTGTTTAGATACTTAACTTGGATTGTAGCCAACATTCCATGTGGGTAGGACCTGAGACTGTGTTACGCAAGGGCTTACACTCCTCGTCCAGAAACAGAAAGTAAGCTTGTATTCAAAGGCATGGCAGATCGGTGAAAGCAGAGATCGTCTCCATTAAAAATTTCAACCTAAACTAAATTACTTACCATCAGTGGGCATCTCAGCAGACTCCAGCGTCCCTCTTTTTGTGGATGGAGTGTTTTCCACTAAACAAGAGGTCCATCTACTGCTAACATAATATGCGGTCATTATTTGTAGAACATGTTTTCCCTTAATTTGTACCTTTGATGGGGCTGTTGTCTCAGAATATAGCCCTTACCACTCGAGCGATTGTTCCTGCGGTACGTCGTATTCAAAGGAAGGCAGAAGATTAATTGTGAAGAAGCGTGATAATATTCTCAGGAAGACTCGAGATGTATAAAAACGTGAAAGCTACTTTTGGAGTTGGAGAAAGCATCTGACTTCGGGAGTATGATGGATTTTGCTTTTAAACGAATACATATTTCTGAATACTCCACTTTCTCACCTTAACTTCTGTTTCGTGGTTATAACCAGCTTTGAACAGACACAGCTAAACACATACTAAGAAATATATTTATAATATGAATTTCTATGTGAGTGAGTGTGCATGTGTCTTTGAGTGTGTGTGTGTACATGTTTGTGTGTACACTTATCTTGTTATATAATGATTGTGAACGACCATCACCGTCATGCAGTTTCTTTTCCAGTCTTCTCCGAAAAACATGTCCAACCTTGGGGAAGTATTATCTTACTTTGAAACAGGCAAGAGTTAGGGGTATGAAGTGCATCTGACCATGGAAAATCTTCCTCAACAGAATTCTTTCAGACCCATGCATTCATCGAAAAGAGGACGTTAATCGATGATAATATATAAATGTATTAATATATATATATATATATATATATGCACGTATGTGTATAAATATGGATGCATCGGTAAGTGCACATGCATGTGTGTATTTTGAGTATGTATCAAACAGGTGGGAGAGCAGCCATATAAGTGCTATCACCATTCTGATGAATATATTATCCATATCAATGTAACTCCAACATTTTGTGTTCTGCGTATTGTATATATTGGAGAGAACGTTAATCCCATCTTATTATATAAAGAGCTGTTAGATATTCAATATAACCACAGGGGCACCATAATGGTGTACAGGTATTTGAAAGTATTGATTACGTTAGAACGTATGTTATGAATCACGTTGAGAGTTTCAATGCAGAAGGCAAATGCAAATGCAATGATGCTTGGGACTTCTAAAGAATTTTGGTAAATGTTTATGGGAACATCGTCACATAAATATTTCTGTTTTTAAGATTTTAAGGTTCAATGAAATTTACAGATCTATAAAACTCAACAAACACTGGGGCTCTAAATGTATAACTATATAATTATATACATATATGTGTACGTTCGTACGCACATATAAATGTATGTATAGATGTAAACAACATATAGTTTTTGGCGTATATATATATATATATATAAATATACACTAAACATACACATATGCAGACTATATATATATATATATATATATATATATTGCACGTACACATACATATGCCTGTGTAATATGAATGTACTTCTGTAATTATGTGTAAAGATATACAGACACACGCATAAACAGGCACACGGACACACATACACTCATACACATTTCCACACACTCTTCTCCGCGTACTGTAGATTATATTTCAATGTTTCGTGCATATCTCATATTAAGCTGCATTGTTAACTCATATATCATACTTAATACACATTTCAAATTATGTTCCCAGTGCAGTGGCCATGAATCGATTGTTTAAAATGCATGAGAATCAAATATAACATATAAAGTTTTGAATTAAGCGGCAACAGACAAATAGAAATGATGCCAAAAGAGAGTATTTTGATCCTTCACAACATTTAATATGCATGTAGTCGAATTAGAAAAAGATTTGTGGAGTTTATAGAAAATTTCCACTGTGTTACCCTTGAGCCTGCCGACTGTGGAATTCAATGTCTGTCTCGGCTCTGGAGGGAATTGTAAAAAATAATGAATAAATTTACTGCGCAATAGGCAAACCATGACGTCATTATTATGTGCCAGACAAACAGCATCGTAATATGGCAGAATTGTCCACTCCAGGACAGTTGCGAGCACAATTCTGTAAACCGAGGAGGAGAGGTGTTGTTTAAACCGCTTCCGAACACTGAGTTTATAATAACCATTGCTGGGTACAGAATTCTGTTAAACACGCAGTTAAACATATTGACGAATGGATCGGTAAGGTGATGTCATCTTTTGCGATCATTTTGTTGCAGATGTATAAATTTCTACGATCTCCGGTATATTTAACCATGACAATGTTATCTTTGTCATGCAATATATTCCAGAAAGCGTGGAGAATGTATTTCACCTTCGTAAGAACTTTGATCAGTCAAAATTTTTCACATTACCAAGGGATGTTATCTAGCGTCTAAAATATTTAAAGCCAGCTTTGGTTTTTCCTTCTGTGCCTAGCTAAATACAGTTCATAACAGAATCTGAGCCGAAGCAAAAAAAAAAAAAAAGGTACCTTTCGGTATACACCGTATCTTGTGTTCTCTCTCCTCTCCCCTGATGCTCCGAATTCTTCCTATTTCAAATTTCAAAGGATTATATTTCTTTGTTTTTCGTCCTCTTTCTTTACGACCCTGGAATCAAATGAGCATGATGGGTCGATCAGGAAAACAATTTCGCTTTTCCTTATCTGTAATTTTTATTTCCAGTCTATGACAGTTATTATTATCGCTTTTCTTCCCAGAACGTTCAGTCTTGTTTATTCTTCTACATTGTGTGAGAGCGGACAGCAGCCTGCTGTCAGAGGTTTCATAAGGTATCATTCCGCATATTATATGCCTTGATACTTGATTATTAATTATCGTGGGAGACATTCAACATCCAAGTACCAATCTCAAAATTCTAGCTTTACCCAACAGAACAAGTTTGGAGACTTGCTCTGCTCTCATGTCAATTCCGATTTCTCTGACATTTTTCTCGAACTTGGTTGTTAGTGCTCCGAGTGCCCCTCAACTATTGGAATGACATACACTCTCCTCATAGTCCACATTCTTGCAATTTCGACTTTTAGTAGTCTGTATTTTTCAATCTTTTCCAGTTCTTCGTCACTTATGCGTACATCTCCAGGTTTTGCACTATATATGATCTTGGTTTCTTTTTTCCCCTTATCTACCACAACAATATCTGGTCTCCAAAGTAGCTTATGTTCCTTATTCTTCTTCTGGTTCATGTTCGTACGTACCATTTACATGCTCTGTTCAGGCCATACTTTTCACACAGCCTTCAGTGGACGAATTTATCCACGTTATCGTGCCACCTTTTGTAGTGTATTTGAGTCAGCTTGCTACACTCACACACAATACGTGAGATTGTTTCATTTCTGCTGCGAAACATCCTATTACGGGGCGATTCGCTACTCGTATCTATTTGAAACTTGGGGTAAATAGTTCTCAGAGGTTGTTCCTGGGCGCTGCATAGCAATACATAAGTACATCCTTTCAGATCACATTTTCTTAGCCGGTTTCAAGTGTTGATCTTGTCTTTTCTTCCTCCACCTCCTCCTCCTCCCATCCCCCTGACCCTCCTCTTCCCCCTCTTCCTCATTCTCCTCCTCCTCTTCTTCTTCTTCTTCTTCTTCTTCTTCTTCTTCTTCTTCTTCTTCTTCTTCTTCTTCTTCTTCTTCTTCT
>NC_068985.1:58684489-58690038 GCF_001194135.2 Octopus bimaculoides | reverse complement strand
GGAACACAACGGACGCGATTTCGAATGCTACATGTAAGTTTCAGGAACATATTACTGGCTTTATATGGATGTGTAGTCCCCAGAGGGGCGATTTTCGGCCCACCAAATGAATTCGATGGGCATTAAAATTTAATGTAATCAATACATTCAACAAGATGGCGGAACGCGTCTTGAAAGATTTGAGGATAAACAACACAAACCCTCCTACCAATATGGAAATAGAGGAAGACTTCATTCCCCTTCTCTCTGTTACGGAAAAAAATACAGGGGAAGGGGGGAGGAGAAAAACAAAACTGACATGCGTGAAATTAACGCGCAAGTGGCTGAGCACTCCACAGACAAGTGTACCCTTAACGTAATTCTTGGGGAGATTCAGAGTGACACAGAGTGTGACAAGGCTGGCCCTTTGAAATACAGGTACAACAGAAACAAGAAGAAAGAGTGAGAGAATTTCGTGGTGAAAGAGTACAGCAGGGTTCGCCAGCACCTCCTGCCGGAGCTTCGAGAAGCTTTAGATATTTTCGCTCAATAAACACTCACAACGCCCGGTCTAGGAATCGAAACCGCGATCCTACGACCGTGGGTCCGCTGCCCTAACCACTGGGCCATTGCGCCTCCATTGGTACAAAGTACAACGCACAGTAACAACAATAGTAGCAGAAACATTAACAGGGGTAGAAATGACATTAGCAGCAGCCGCAGTAGTAGTAGTGGTGAGAGCAGCAACAACCGCGAAAAAGAAAGCAACAGCATTGATAGTAGCGATAGCAACAAAAATAACAGCAACAACGGGAGCAAAAGTAACGGCAGCAACAGCAACAAAACCCTTACCAGGAACATCGATAAGAACGATAACAACGGCAGCAGCAGTAGCAGTAGCAACAGCGACAACAGCAAAATCAACATCGAAAACAATACAAATAAAAATATCAAAGATAATATTGCAGCAGCAGCAGGCAAGCCCCAAAATCGATATACCGTAGACCTTACAAATAGGGAGGAGATACTTCCAGAGGCATGGAAACCAATTAAACAAGAGAACAATTGGGCAAATCTGATATTGCCATCAGATGCAATTGAAGCAGTGGAGAAGAACAGTGCTTTTCAGATGCATCTCAGCAGACGCAAAAAGAGCAGCTTTGATAGACCAAGTAGATATTGAAGCGGCGCTGGGGTGCATAAGAAATGACATCGAATACATAGCGAGGGGCAAACAATACGGCCCCATTTCGGTGCTGTTAATATCAGCATCCCTCACTGTGAAACATTCAATGTGTCTCTGCAAAACTAGCAAAGTCATAATGTACCCCTCCCAAATGGGGAAACGTACATCCCGTGTCCACATTACTAAAATCCCACCAGGACTAGTTATTCGAGATGCGTAATCGTGGAGGAGACGGACACTGTCCCTATAGAGACTACAGGAACTGCTAGGGAGGACTCGACAGGGGTTAATCGGGAGAAGTATCTCCAGATCAGACCCCAAAACATTAAAAAAATCCCAATCCACATTCATCTCTAGAACGGTACGGTGATACATATCATGACTGAGGGCAAAAGGCTTCATTGTTTCAGATGTGGAGAAACGAATCATTTGGCTGCTTGCTGCCTCTTACGGTCTCCACTGCTGCCTTCGCCGGGACGAGAACCACAAGCATCACCAGCAGCGGCAAAACCACCAGCAACAACACCAAAGCTATTAACGACCCTAGAGGGAAAAAGGAAAGATCTCCCACCCCCTCACACCAAACAAAATTACACACACAAACAAGATTATAAACATACACACAGACACGGATACACTTACATCAGCAGACCATTCACCTTCCAGTAGTAAAGATAAAAGGAAACCGAAAGGGCCAAAGAAGAAGAAAAAAGAAAGCACAAAAAACTCCACAAAGCATAGCAACACCCACAATAAAAAAGTACAAACACCACCCATGCATACATCTCCCCCAAAACACCAACACAAACACAACCAGCACGATCACTATCACCAGAATCCCTCAAACGTAAACAACCTAAACAGGAACAGACACTCACATGAACGTCTAAAACTGCAGACACGGCTCTCACAGAACGCACAGAAACAACAGAACTAACGCTGCTACCAATACAGTCAAACAAACAAATTAAACAACACAAAACACAATTTCGTACTCATCAGAAGGGACAACAAGGAACTTTCCGGAGGACGTGGGAACCCTGAACATGAGACCCGCATCGAGGCTCTTAAAGAGGTTCCTTAAAAAGACACCAACAACTATGGTGGTCGAAATACCCAACCTTCCCAAGACGCCGGGAGGTAAGTAACCATTTCCTTTCTCTCTTTAGCCTGCCAAGACTGCCATACTAAGAGTAGGATTTTTAAATGTGCGAGGGCTAGGGCCACCCTGGAAGCAGGGAGACCTACTCAACAACCTCAGGTCTCTAGAACTGGATATAATTGCTGTCAGTGAAACCAGGATTTCCAATACACACGCACTGGCCTACATGTTCGACGACTATCAAATCTTTGTATCGGTCAGTCGGCAAGGAACGGGGGTGGAGTGGCAATGATGTTTAGGAGAGAACTGGATCTCGAGGTAAAGTCGATCTTCTGGGTCCCGGACGGGCACTTGGTAGTACTGGACGTGAGCAACAGTGAGGGTAGTGTCGGTAGACTGGTGGCTGTCTTCACTCCTACCGGAGGCAAACGGACAGATTTCTTTAGGCGTCTGGAAGCCTATCAAGGTACGTCTCGACCTTGACTGTTAGTAGGGGACTGGAATGCAATCTGAGATCAACGTTGGGATTGTGTGCGAGTAGCTGATAGAAGATGGAGTGCAAAAGCCTCAAGCACCTGATCAGCCAGTTCCAACTGTCTGACAATACCGACGAGATTTCCCTAATGTACCAGTATGGACTTGGATTAACTTAGGGTCATTTAGATCGTACAGAGATAGGATTTTCATTTTAAAAAAATAGATAGTAACAGTGTAGGGTGTTCACTTTTTAAAACGGTCACCAATTCAGACCATAAGTTTGTAATCTGTACGGACGACCTAGATAAGACGCGTAGGCTAGGGCCCGATTACTGGAAGATGAACATGTCGTTTGCGGCACGTAAGGTTTGACGGAACCGTGTCAGCAGTTTACTTCAGCAGATGATGACATGGGGTGTCGGCAACAACTGGCAGTAGCGGCTCTCAAAAGAGAGATTAGAGTAATGTCGATAGGTTTTATCAAGAAATAGCGTTAGTAAGAAATAGAAAACTGGAGGGGTTAGTAGCTAAACAAGACGAGGCTATTTGTAGTGGCATTGCTACTCACGTGCTATCAGAGAGAATGGTATCAGACCAGTCCTTCTAAGAGACATATGAAGTTTGTATTGTTATAGCTAAGGCGCGCGCTGTAAGAAATGTGGGGATCAAAGCTGTTCGATGGGCTCACGTGGCGGAGACGCAGAGTGGTAACAAAACCACACGAGCTGAGCGATTCCTCTACGCGGAGGGCTGGGCATGCCGTGGCTAATGATGCGCAAACATGCGCTGAGACTGCGGTATCTTCAGATATTCTGCCTAAACGGGGAACAGGTGTGGTTGCCGCTTGTCAAACAGGCTTTACCACAGCTCGTCTCCTTGACTGAGCTACAGTCCTGGATCAAGAAGAGAACGAGGAAGGCTGACTGGCTTCTAGAATGTTGCCAGGCACCCACTGCCCTCTACCAGGCGGGCAATGCGATCAGTGGAACGTCCAGTCTTGAATCCTATAGAGGGTTAGTGGAAGGAAAGAGCGATGATGCACTTGAAGAGACGCTAGACGTTGACGAAATAGAATTAACCAGTCTGTTGAGGAGGATTTTCAAGCTGAGGACGATGGCTAACTTCCAGAAATCCCTTGCATGGCAGTGCTACCAGGGGGCACTGCGGTTCGAGATAAAATCTACAGGCACAGAAATGCTGTCAGACGGACCTACCCAAGATGCGCGCAGTGCGAACGAACCGTTCTACACGCACTCGTCCAGTGTCCTTGCATTACTGATTTGTGGAGTTATGTTGAATAGATATTATTACGTGTAGGATGGATCCGGCTATCGAGCAAGTCCTTAGTGAAGATCGATCCGCCGCTTTCCATCGGTCTGGAAGGGCAGGCAATTTCCTCTGTCTGACAGTAGTAGCGAAAGAGGTTGTATGGTGGACCAAGTTGAAAGGCACTTTTCTCTTCGGCCAATCACTCATCAACTTTTTCAAATTTCAACTGGAAAGGAAGATGAGGGTGAAGAGAAACGTACTGCCTCCCAGTACGTTTTCTAAAAGGTGGGTGAATGTGGCGAAAATGGCACATGTGAGTGAACCTACTCTAATGATGCGCTTGTAGGCTAGTGAATTTGAGTGAGAGAAGGTGCTCTTCCCATATGCCCTCGAAGTGTCGAGTGGTTCAGGATTGGTGGGGTACGTGATCCAACTCCATGTGGTTGCCTCCCTCACTATTAGGGGACTTTCATTGTTATATTCTTTTGGATATCATAGTTTGGATATCATAGATATCTTTTGGATATCATAGTTATTCCTTTGTGTACTCGTTGTTTCTGTGTAAACTCCCCACTGTCCATGTCTACTGTATTGTCCCCTATATTTCGGCTCTAGAGGCTAATAAATGAAATAATAATAATGATATTCTTCTTCTTCTTCTTCTTCTTCTTCTTCTTCTTCTTCTTCTTCTTCTTCTTCTTCTTCTTCTTCTTCTTCTTCTTCTTCTTCTTCTTCTTCTTCTTCTTCTTCTTCTTCTTATTATTATTATTATTATTATTATCATTATTATTATTATTATTATTATTATTATTATTATTACTGCAACTAAATGGTTAGCAGCATATCGTCTGACTGTACGTTCTGACGTTGACTTTGCCTGTTATCCAGTCGGTATCGGTATACCAATTGATCATTGAGGTAAATGTAATATGTAATCACCTCCCACCAAAGTACTGGCCAAAATCAACATCATCATCATCATCATCATCATCATCATCATCATTTATAATTATTGTTATTTACATACGTGCATAAGGAAAAGTTCACTAACGTGTGTTGAACCAAGCAAAAGTTATATAAAGTTTGCTCACTTTTGTTTATACGAGTATTTATGTGTTTCTGTTTTTGTGTGTTTACGTGTGTTTGCGTCTGCATGTGCGTGAACACGCACGTGTTTTGTACGTGTGCGCACGTGTTGCTTGTACGTTGTATCCTTACCGGTATGTGAAGTCATATCCTAATGGTCCGGTAAAATCATTCTAAAAACCTTACATTATTCCTATGAGTAACTCAAACATGGGTTTCTATTAATGTGTTGGGAAAGTCCACTTTTAAGGCGTTGGCGTGGCTGTATACTAAGAACCTTGCTTCCCAACCACATGGTTTCGGGTTTAGTCCCACTGCGTGACACTTTGGGCAAATGTCTTCTATTATAACCTCCGGCCAACCGAATCCTTCTGAGTGTGCTTGGTAGACTGAAAATCAAAGAAGTCCATCGGATATATATATATATATATATATATATATATATATATA
>NC_068985.1:58683123-58684066 GCF_001194135.2 Octopus bimaculoides | reverse complement strand
ACACACACACACACACACACACACACACATACACACACACATACACATATATAACGCTGTTTCCGTTTACTAAATTCACGCATTGTTCGGACCAAGTCTAAAAAAGAGGACGCTTACTCAAGGTTCTGCACAGCAAGACTGGACCCCAGACTTCGTGGTTGTAAAGGGAAATGCTTAACCACACAGCTATTCCTGGATTTATTTCACCATTTTGCAAACTTAAAACCGGTCTATACATTAGGCAACGTGATATCACATGTTTCTCGTTTATTAACTTTTATATCACACTATACTACATATTATGAATGTAACGGTTATAAATGTTAACACCTAGCACCTGAAATTGCAGCCCTATCTCAGTTAAATCTCTTGTTATCCCCTGTGTCTCGTGTGATACTTTGAACATATATCCCTCGCGTCCATGCATCTTATATGATGCACATTGCTAATTTTATCAAGAACTAGAGTAACATGCGACTTATAAAAAGAAAGGTTTATATTCCTCAGAATGTATGAAACAAAAGCTAACTATAAGTCTGCAAACAAGCATGGGTGTTTAGGACAAACTTATAAGAATGCTAGGGATAGTTAACTTGTTATGGAAATCATAAGAATTCTTAGCCGGTTTCGAAGGTGTAGCAGACAGTCATATCTTACAAGTTTTATTTCTGACCCATGGTTGTGTGGTAAAAAGCTTGCTTGCCAACCACGTGGTTTCAGGTTCAGTCCCACTGCATGACACACATACACATACACATACACACACACAAACACACACACACATATATACATATTCATTTATATAGAAACATATACATAAATATATACATATACATATGTGTCTCCTATTACGCCTCGGAACGACCAAAGCCTTGTGAGTGGATCACGCAGACGGACAGTGAAAAAAGGGCATCATATATGTGTATGTATATATGTATATATA
>NC_068985.1:58681582-58683098 GCF_001194135.2 Octopus bimaculoides | reverse complement strand
AGAGAGAGAGAGAGAGAGAGAGAGAGAGAGAGAGAGATTGATAAATAGATAGTAATACATGTATGTATATACCTGTGTGTGTGTCTTTGTATCTCTTGTTGTTCCCCACCACCGCTTGACAACCAGTGTTGGTATGTTTATGTTCCCGTAATCTAGTGGTTCGGCTAAAGAGACCCATAGGATAAGTACTAGGTTTTAAAAAATTCCTGGTATTGATTTGTTCGACTAAAATCCTTTGAGGTGGTGTTCCAGCATAGCCGCTATCAAATGCCTGGAGCAAGTAAAAGATAAAAGAAAAAAGATTCCGTCTCTCTAGTGACATCGATATACCGATACAAAAGATTTTAGCAAATAAAAAGAGAATTAATATGTTGATTTGTGGTAAAGAATCGATACAAAGTTAGCTAGTTATATCAATTAAGTTGCCTAGGTCACGAGGTCAAATTTCTAAAAGTAAAAGAAAGTTGAGAAACATCGATTCCAGGTTATTACTTTCGCTTCTCCAAACTGAGTGTAAGACAGTATTCGGTCGGTGAGCGCATAAGTAAAACATCCTATTCCGAAAATCATAACCTTTTTTGTTAAAGAAAGGAAGTCGTAATGTATCCCACAATAAATAAAAAATTGCCCGAAGAAAAACAATCTACAGGATTGTCACGGTTCGCCCGCTCAGTCAAAGCTGTGGCTGAATGATAATCAGAAAAAAAAATATACTATGTTTTTCACAAATTCTGAAGTACTTAGATAATTCAAGTTGACATGTTCAGAACCTGAAAAAATAGTGGAATCTAGTTGCATGTAAATATCTACATGATGCTTTGTTGTCAGCGGAGAGTGTAACGATTATCAGTCATACTCATTAGAAATAAGAAAAATGCAAAATAAAACAAATAAATAATCGATTATATCGACCCCAGTGCTCACCTTATAGTCATTTTATCGAAAGCGAAAGCACGAATGGGAAAATCGACTATGGAGTAAGTTGAACAAAGAACTCAAAACAGGGCGAAATGTTGTTAAACGAATGGTTATAATGTAAAATTTTGGCACTGGGCGATTTTGAGAGTACAGAGTTAGCCGATATCAATAACCCCGGTACTATAGTGTTTCTTTATGTTATCGACGATGAAATACAGACTGACCCCGGCGAAATTTGAACTCTGAACATAAAGATACGAATGAAATACCGCTAAGCATGTACTCCAACACTCTAACGATTCTTAATAGTACTTATTAATAACAACAATAACAACATCATTAATATATAAACAATAACAATGAAATAAAATATATCGGAGAACATAAAACAGCATCGATAAGCAAAAGGAGCGTGTAACATACATATGTACATGTATGTGTGTGTGTGTGTGTGTGTGTATCTCTCTCTCTTTCCCTCTCTATATATAAACAATATATGTCACATATGTATTTACACACACACACACACTCACACACACACACGCACTCACACAAACACACACACACATACACACACACACACACACACACACACACA
>NC_068985.1:58679830-58681535 GCF_001194135.2 Octopus bimaculoides | reverse complement strand
TATATATATATATATATATAAATATATATATACGCACACACACGCACATGAATATGCAAGTGTATAAATGCACATGTATGTATGTTGGTAAATTCTAGTGGAAACATTAAAAAAGTTCAAAGCAAGAAAAAGTGCATGATGATAAACGAAAACAATAAAACGTAAATAATCAACAGTGAAAAACGTGAAAGCAAGTGGTTACTAAGTAGAATCACGTAGAAAAATGCTCACGTGTTATAAATATACTAGTGTAGACATCTACCGGCTCTTTCCTGTGGATTTCGCGCCGTTCTATACTTGTATTCAATCGCATTCTCGTACGAAGTATTCAGCTTCCAAGTTCAGCTATGTCACAAATTTATCCAACAATTCTTTTACAACTCTCTCGCTCTTTCTTTCACTTTTTCTCTTTCTCTTTCTCACTCTGTCTTTCTTTTTCTCTCACTTCTTTAAACAATTCGTTTTATTCTTTCTTCATTGTCGTAATCTTCCTTCGTGTCTTATTTTCCTTCTTTCCATCCGTCCGTATTTCCTGCTTTACTTGTATGAATTTTCTCTTCTTTATTGCTCTCTCTCTCTCTCTCTCTCTCTCTCTCTCTCTCTCTCTCTCTCTCTCTCTCTCTCTCTCCATCTATTTCTCTCCCACTCTACGTGTTTACTTTTTCCTTTATTTCTTTGCATACATATTTATTCATCTCGTTCGTTCTTTCGTTCTCTCAAGCCTTCCTTCTGCCAACTAACTTCCTATTCATTCAACTCTCTTTCTCTCTTTCCACATAACTTCCGTCCTGTATCCTTCTGCATCTTTCTTTCTTTCTTTTCTCCCTTTATTCCAAGTCCTTCGTTCCCACTTCACTATCAAAGAATCTCCTCACCAAACAGAATTTGCACATCCCATTCCCGAAGCTCCTTCTCAACGTAAACACATCCCACCTCCTTTCCAAAATCACTGTGTAAACATTTCCTACTTTTACAAACTCTATAATGATAATGAACTGAATGGCTAGAGTGAAGATAATGATAAACATTAGTGTGGTGGTGGTGAAGGTGGAAGAGTTAAAGTTCACGGTTGTGATGATGATGAAGATGATGATGATGATGATGGTGGTGTCAGTGGTGCTACGTGTGACAGAACGCTCAACTAACTCATCTTTATTTGTTACTAACGTTAATTATCAATACTTATAATCCGCGCATACAATGCATCCATCCTTTCAAAACAGTTGTCTAAAGGCTTATATCTACCTAAACACACACAAACATATTTCTTTATATGAGCATACACACGCACGCACACTCACATATACATACATGCATGAATATATCTGTCTCTCTCTATAAAGCTACACTTATATACAAAAATACAGTCGCACACGCAGATCTATGTATATATATATTTGTGTGTGTGTGTGTATATATATATATATATATATATATATATATATGGTATGTGTGTGTATGTCTGTATATACATACATGCATACACATATACGCACACATGCATATATGTATGTATGCAACGTATGTAGTATATATAAATATATAATATAAATATATGTATAAGCTTAATATTATTTGTATGCACGTATATAAACCACACAGTAACATATTGTACGTTTGTATATTTCTGAAAGTTTGTACGTTGGTATGTATTTGTATGCATCTATGTATAAATGTACGAATGCATATATATATATATATATAT
>NC_068985.1:58678921-58679363 GCF_001194135.2 Octopus bimaculoides | reverse complement strand
ATATATATAATTGTGTGTGTGTGTTAATATATATATATATGTATGTATGTATATATATATATATATGTATATATATATATATTATATATATATATATATATATAAACACATACACGCATACACACATACACACATGTATGTATGTATATATGTATGTATATATATATTGATTAACTTGTTTATTGACAAGAAGCAAAGGCCGACTAAAAACTCATAGCCTTGAAGGTAGGATGTAGAATATATATTTATATGTACACATTCGTATATATGTTTACATACATCTATGTATATATGTATAGGTAAACATAGTTTGTAAATAATCATTGCTTACTACAAAAGCACTATTTTATCCCTTATGCAAGGTCATCATACAAGAGATGCACTTTTGTATCGAGTAGGTTATTTTTCTTCATATATATATATATATATATATATATATATA
>NC_068985.1:58675044-58677622 GCF_001194135.2 Octopus bimaculoides | reverse complement strand
ATATATATATATATATACATACGTATATATATATATATATATATACACATACAGAAAGACTCACATGTGCACGCACAAGCGCACATACACAGGCACACAAACACACATGCACGCACTCACAAACGCACCCACCAATATATTTCACACACATCATAACAAATATAGAGATATGTACTATCAAATCATTCGTAAACCCTAGAAGTATGTCGTTTAGGTGAACCTAAAGAGCGAAAGTGCCTTCACTAATCTTGTCTGTAGGTATGCACTTTACAGCTTTATATATTCATAGAATATATCTATTCAGTCCCGTGCATGGTAATCTATCAAATGACATATACATCGAGATAATCCCAAATAGGAGTACATTAATTCTCATACGGAAGGGTATGATTCATGTGTGCATATCTATAAACGTTTGTGTACACACACACACAGAAACACACACACACACACACACACACCCACACCCACACACACATATGTATACGTATGTCCAGCATCCGCCATGATAAATCGCTAGCCACTACACATTATTTTCTCTCCTTGTTTCTTTCTCTGCTCATTTCTGTGGAAGAGCGTAGGCTCGAAACGTTAAAGACATTTTCACTTCATGAGCGTTGACCTAAAACATCTGCTTGTTGTCTACACCACCTGTCTTCGTCTTTTGTTTTTTTTGTTTTTGTGAATTCTCCCTACATATGTATATGTATATATATGTATAGGAAAATTCCAGTGGAATAATTACAAGGTAGTTAAATGTTCCTTAAGTGTCTCACGATGTAATTCCGGCATAGTAAGTCGTATTTAGTAAAAAGTAGGAAAATTGAAGAAGGCGAGGCACTCTCGGGATGTTGTTAAACCATTTATATCTTGAATTTCTTCTACATATGTTTCGTCGGATGCACTCCCAAAATATCTGACAGAATAAATTATGGTCAGCAATGCATCAATCTCATAAGGGAGGATATAAATAACAAACTCATTAAACAGACATGTTAACAGAAGTAGAAAGTCCTATAAAATTTAAATTATTTACATTCATGTGCACACTTGTATACACACACTGAAATATGTGACATGTAGATATAACCTTTTTATACATACAGAAAACACAAACGTATACTAACACAGGCATTAATATACACCCCCACCGAACATATATATATATATATGTGTGTTTCTATATAAATATATATAGAAAAATTTGTAGTTTAGAATCAGTAGTTCTTTGACTGCTATTTCTAAATGTTCAGTATGTTGGGGAAGCAACTCAATGCTGATCCCTGTATATTTATAATTATATATATGTATATATATATATATATATATATATATATATATATATATATATATATATATATATATATATATAAACATATACATAAATATATACATATACATACACACAAACACACATACATATATATTTAAATACATATATAGGCAGAAATATAGTCACAGCTATATTCCTATATATCTACACCTATACTCGGGCATTTGCTCGCGGCAACGACATAGAAGCACATTTATGGTAGAATTTACGTTTATGATCACATACTTATACACATAAAGAAACGATCAGATGCATACACAAGAACACACAAATCCCAAAACATTGATAACGCACACACACACACGCATATTCTTTTATTCTTTGACATGTTTCAGTAATTTGACTCCGGCCATGGTGGGGCATATATATATATATATATATATATATACACCTTCATCATCTTGTCCAATATTTTGAATCCGGGTTTATCCCCGTTAACGGGGGTGGCTAGATCTACCTTACTCCTACAGCAACCGCTCTCACACCATCTCGCCATCTTGCCCGGTTCTGGGTGTCCTCCCTCCTCTAGCCAACCCTCCTACTCTCCTCCTCCACCTGTCCCTTCCAAGTCCTCTTTGGTGGTTCATTCACTCTAAACTGAAGCACTCTCCTCAGAGCATGATTCTCATCCGTCCTCAAAAGATGTACATCCCACCGCACACCATTGGCCCTTGCCAGCTGTTCCACCTATTCCTCTAACTCCAACATCCTTAAGTTCTCAGGCCATCCTTTTATCCAATAATTAGAAACCACACATTGCTCTCACCATTGGTTTCTCGGACCTTCTCAAAATTGCCATATCACTTTCCCTCAGACTCTATGTCTCACTGCCATACAACATTGGAAATCTCACGCAAATCCGATAAACCCTTCTTCTTATCTTCAAGGAGAATCTTTTCCCATATCATATCGCTCCACATTCCATGAACTCTACGCAGTCAAGTCTCGCTCTTGCTGTCACAGGTGCTTCACATCCACCACCCACATCCGCCCCATCTCCCAAATAACAAAGCCCTCTCACCGTTTCCACCTCGTCACATAGCGTTTACACTGGTTCCACTAGTCCTCCAGCTCCTTTCTCACATCTTCCACAAGTAAAATCTCTTGGCAGTCATGGAGTCACTTTCTTTATCTTCGTACATATACCATGAATCCATTTCCCATATTTCGTACACAAGCATATATGTGTGTGTGTATGTGTGTGTATATGTGTGAGTGTATGTATATATATATATATATATATAT
>NC_068985.1:58673527-58674416 GCF_001194135.2 Octopus bimaculoides | reverse complement strand
ATATATATATATATATATATATATATATATATATATATGTATGTATATGTATATATGTATATATATACATCTATCTATCTATCTATCTATCTATCTTATATATATATATACATCATATGTATAAATATCATATCCACATGTATGTATTATATATATATATATTATAGTGTGGTAAGGAGCTTGCCTCCCAACCACATGGTTCTGTGTTCAGTCCTACTGCGTGGCAGCTTGGGAAGTGATTTGTTGTTGGATTTGGTAGACGGGAACTGAAAGAAGCCCGTCGTATATATACATGTGTGTGTGTGTGTGTGTGTGCGCCTGCGTGTGTTTGTCTGTCTGTGTTTGTCCCCCCACAATTGCCTTACAACCGATATTGGTGTTTACGTCCCCGTAACTTAGCAGTTCGCTAAAAGTAACTGATAAGATAAGTAATAGGCTTACAAAGAATAAGTTCTGGGGTCGATCTGTTTGTCTAAAGGCGGTGCTCTAGTATGGCTGCAGTCAAATGGCTTCAACAAGTAATGGAATAAAAGAACAAAGAGAACAAAGTGGATTTGGTAGACGGAAACTGAAAGAAGCCCGTCGTATATATGCATATGTATGTGTTTGTGTGTATATGTTTGTGTGTCTGTGTTTGTTCCACAACATCGCTTGACAACCGATGCTGGTGTGTTTACGGCCCCGTAACTTAGCGGTTCGGCAAAATACACCGATAGAATAAGTACTAGGCTAACAAAGAATAAGTCCTGGGGTCGATTTGCTCGACTAAAGGCGGTGCTCCAGCATGGCCGCACTCAAATGACAAACAAGTTAAAGAGTAAAGAGTAAAGAGAATATGTGCATGTGTGTGTGTGTGTGTTTGTGTATATATACACGCATGTATATACAT
>NC_068985.1:58671811-58673368 GCF_001194135.2 Octopus bimaculoides | reverse complement strand
ATATATATATATATATATACATATGAATATATATATATATATATATATATAGATAGATAGATAGATAGATATATAGATTATATCTATGCATATACAGGGTGAGCCAACAGTAGGTTTACAGTTATCCCGTAGGCACCTTAAATTTCTTTTGAAACATTTCATCACGTGTAAATTTCTATCTTACAATTAACTAAATTAGCATAGAATAATGGTTTCATATATATTTTTTTAGAATTAAGTTCTAAACTGTTAATATATGAATTCGAAGGAGATAGTTGAATAATTGTAAACCTACCAATGGTTTACCCTGTATATGTAGATTGTGCCTATTTTTGTAATTAATACATATAATTATTAATTTATTTATCTCTATTTTCTTATTTTTCTTATTTATATATATGTGGATATAAATATGAAATAACATTATATGCGTTAGAATGTGTATGTATGTGTGTGTGTGTGTGTGTGTGTGTGTGCATGAGACAAAAAGAGAGGGTTAGTTTGCAGTTGTACATTTCGGTGTGCCACGAATACCCCAAACAGTGCACATGTTAGTTTGTGCATGTGGACAACAAGAGTCTATCTTCCTTTCTGCCCATCCCCTCTAAATGTCATCGTCGTCAAAGTTTTAAATGCTATAACTAATTTAACATTATTAATTCTAGTCCACCGCTTGTTCCGTACTGTCACCCCAATCTCGTTCTCCAACAATCAGCTGTAAAACTAAGAGGAAGAAGAAATGAAGTCTTTCCCTCTCTCTTTCTCTCTCTGTTTATATATATTACGTTATACGTATATACATACACACATACAAACATAGATTCACACACACATATAAACATCTATATGTATTTGTAGAACTTTAATGTCATTTAACTTCAAATTTCTTTGAGAACTTCTCACGGTCTGTTTATCTTTGTCGGGCTGTTGTTTACAGTTCGCTTTATTCGTTTCCATATGTGCATAAGCATTTCTAACATGGCATTTATACTACACATTTAAGAGCAGTTACTGTTACAAGCATACATACATTAACCCCCCCCGCCTCAACTCTCTGTCTGTATATATGTGTGTGTTTGTGTGTTTGTTTGTATATATGTATGTATTTAAAGAACGTACACACGCACATGTATTGATACAAACATACAGTCACACACAAATGCGTGCGTGGCAGCGATAAAGAATGCGACCAGATATAGTGTTGTGCGACTAAATTATATGTCCCACTACCAAACCAACTTCCTCCGCATTAAGTCTGAAACTAAGAGTTAAATGTAGATGCCATTGCTTGTCTGGACCTAGATAAGTCCTTCCGACGTATTAGCTCTCTCTGTATGCCAGAGAGAGAGAGAGGGAGAGAGAGAGAGAGAGAGAGAGAGAGAGAGAGCGAGAGAGAGAGAGAGAGAGAAACAAAAAGAGAGCGAGAGCAGAGTGATACTGAAGAAGTGAAGTACAGAGTCATTTGTGTTGCATAAATGTAACCCTAGGAACCGAAGTGATGAACCCCTCTGAAACTCAACGAAATTGAGGCGATATTATTAAAGTGTAAGCTACCTG
>NC_068985.1:58670467-58671234 GCF_001194135.2 Octopus bimaculoides | reverse complement strand
ACACACACACACACATATATATATATGTATATGCATGTGTATATGTAAATATATGTATGTTTGTGTATGAATGTAAGTATATATACATATATTCATATATGTATATATATACATACTCACACACACACACACACATATATATATATGAATGTGTATGTGAGTCAGTTTGTGTGTGCATGTTTGTGTGTATGTATGTGCATGTGTATGTGTGTGTGGGCGTGTGTGTGCGCGCGTGTGTATATTGTATAACATTGTTTCAAGAAGCTTTTAAATCTCTCTGAATAATCTCTTTCAAGACAAGCCCGAACTATGAAGCTGGTATGCGGTCGGAGTACTTGCTAGAAATAGCACTAAATTTCTCGTAAATCTCATGCAATAAGTTTTTAAAAGAACACAAAGATTGCGCATTAGTGTCCTCTGTGTGAAGAAATTCGCTATGATCATGCAATTCTTGACCATAGGTTTTGGGAGGAGGGCTAACTCGTGACGAAACAGCAACACTCGTGTGTCCTAGTGTACCTCACACACCTTCGCACGTACCGTCACAGATGCACGTACGCAGACGTGTTCATTCACAACACAACAAACTTGTTTGTGCTCCGTATATCTCATCTCAGCAATTTTCTTTTCTCTCATTCCTTGTCGTACTCAGTGTTTTCCTATCATCACCCCCCTTTCACACTGCTTCCACGATCCATCTATCTATCTATCTATCTATCTATCTATCTATCTATCTATCTATCTATCTATCTATCTATCTATCTATC
>NC_068985.1:58668979-58670276 GCF_001194135.2 Octopus bimaculoides | reverse complement strand
CACACACACACACACACACACACACACACACACACACACACACACACACACACACTAGCACACACAATCATGAAATCAAACCCACACTCACACACGCTCATATATGCATATGTCTGTATTCATACTCTGGTATGTATGTATACACGCATACATACTTGTATAAAACATACATATATACCCATCTGTATACTTAAACATTATACTTGTCAACATACACCTGGCTAGCTGACTAATTACCTGTGTTCCTCCCCATCTCTATCTATCTATCTATCTATCTATCTATCTATCTATCTATCTATCTATTTATCTATCTGTCTGTCTGTCTGTCTGTCTGCCTGTCTGTGTATCTCTCTATCTATGTAACACTTTTTCTCGCTCTCACTCTTAAATCGAATGCTTCACTTTAAAAATGTATTATTACTTATACAAGTTTGTAGTTGTTATACGTAATTGTGGTTTACATTACCTGATACGTTGAGCATAATGAAATCGTTCTACCTTGGCAACAAATATTCCAACAGAAATAGACCGCTCTGAACAAACTTAGTATATTATGCTGTCATCTATATAAGTGGTAAAAAGTGTTTCACGTGTCTTGTTTAAGTTACATCAAACCATCAGTAGTTGTGTGTTCTAGCTCTGAAGGTCGGGATGTACCATTGGGAGAAATTGATAGTTTCCAACTATAGCTATGTGTTATAGAGTGAGTAAATGAATGAGAGATAGAGAGAGGAAGGAGAAATTGTGACAGAGAGACAAGGAGATCGAAAGGAACAAATGTGTGAATCGATATAAACATACCTTCTAGTTACGATCGGACATTTTAATAGTGTCAACAACTTATTGTACGTGTGTGCGTGTATGCATGGGTGCAAGCGCGCGTGTGCATGTGTGCGCTTCTTGTGTCTTTATGCGTTTATATGTGTATGTGAGGGGTTTATGCGTGTATGTGCGCCTTTGCATGTTTTGTATGCGTGTATGTGTATGTCTATGCGTGTATATTTCTCTTTTCGTTTTATTAAAAATGTTCGCTTTGCAGCCGTGAAGCCGTTGACTGACACAATATGCCCGAATGTATGAATGCATTCAATTATGTATGTATGTATGTATGCATGTATGTATGCAAGGATGCATGTATATATGCATGTATATATCATCATAAATATACAGGGATTAGCATTGAGTTGCTTCTCCAACATACTGAAAATTTAGAAATAGCAGTCAAAGAACTACTGAGACTGCTATTTCTAAATTTTCAGTATGTTGGAGAAGCAACTCAATTGCTAATCCCTGTATA
>NC_068985.1:58666746-58668969 GCF_001194135.2 Octopus bimaculoides | reverse complement strand
TTTCAGTATGTTGGAGAAGCAACTCAATTGCTAATCCCTGTATATTTATGATGATAAATGGTTTTACCGATAAAGGTTTTTTCATACTGAACTACTTGGCAAAATTGTTAATTATTAATTCTATTATTAATTGACGATTCCCTGCCCTTATGCTTGTATATGCATGTATATATGTATGTATGTAGGTTTGTATGTATGTATACATACATATACAACGTGTGTGTGTGTGTGTGTGTGTGTGTGTGTGTGCGTGCGTGCGTGTGTGTGTGAGTGTGTGTGTGTGTGTGTGTGTGTGTGTGTGTAAAGAATAAAATGTTTTGAATGACATAACAATGACTATGATACAAACAATGGGCTATAATAGCTGTTGTAATTTAATCATCGATAGTCTGATATGATATTTCAGAATAAAAATTTCTTCAGATATCTCTAGGAATTGATTGAGTCGATGCTATAATCGGTTTTCCCAACTGCTTTTCAGTTTTTTTTTTTCGGAAGCGTCTCAGCAGTGGTCTCACGAAGTTCCTTCTGAAATTCCTCATGAGAAGTGCGTGAGGTCGGCCATGTCTCAAACTCGTATGAACGTCGAGTACTCAGCATCTGCCGCTCATGCGTCTTCTTCACCAAGTATGTAGATGACATCCTGATACTCACATTCTCCCGAGAAGAGGCTGACAGAATATTCACGACGTTCAATAACATGGACACTATAGAACATCCCGGCATAACTGGATCACTATCACTACTTGACTTCCAAGTGAATATAACGGAATAAGGAGAGATCCACATCGAGTTCTACAGGAAAGCAGCCAGTGGAGATATATTTGTCCAGTACAATTCAGCACTTCCACTCGGTGCTAAAATAGGATACATCAGAAATGAACTTGCACGCATCCAGAGAAAGTGCAGCAGGACATAGGACAAGGTGACCTACACTACACGCTTCCTAGACATATTGAAAAGAAATGGCTACCCTAGATCAATTGTAAATTGGCTTCAGTACTCAAGTTAACCAACACGCCGGGCACATAGAAAACCCAGCAACACATGCTTCCTTAACATACCCCATTTTAGCGAGAGGATAACTAAAGCCATCCGAAGAGCCATAAGAAGAGAACGGCTAGACATACAACCAGCCCACACTGGGCCCTCGCTGAGAAGACACCTCGCAAAGAACGAACAAGTGACAAGAATCAATGCACACTGGCAGAAACGTTAGCACGCCGGGCGAAATCCTTAGCGGTATTTCGTCTGCCGCTACGTTCTGAGTTCAAATTCCGCCGAGGTCGACTTTGCCTTTCATCCTTTCGGGGTCGATCAAATAAGTACCAGTTACGCACTGGGGTCGGTATAATCGAGTTAATCCGTTTGTCTGTCCTTGTTTGTCCCCTCTGTGTGTAGCCCCTTGTGGGTAGTAAAGAAATAACACTAACACACTGTCCTATCCGTGACAAAGATTTATGCCAACGGGTAAATGTGTATAGTACACAATGCAACAAATGCAACACGGTCTTTGTGGGTAGCACAACAAGACCGTCATACGTCCGCATCAAAGAACATCTGAACACGAGAGCCTCCGCCTTAAGAAAACATGTAGACAGATGCCGAACACTGACTAAAGCATAACAGTCAAAAATGAGGACAATGAAAGAAATTTGGGAAATTTAAGAATTAAGGAAGCTATACTCATACATAGACTAGGGCCATTAACAACAGGCTGGAGGATGTTAATCAATATATTATTTAGCTACATCTGGATGTGTGTAGGTTCATTTTTGATAATATGTTTATGCATTTTTAATAACAAAACAAAAAAGAGAAGAAAAGAGAAGGGAAAAAATGATGCTGCACGTATAACACATAACTTAGAAGTAGAGATACGGATATGCCAGCACACATGGGATTGAGACATGGCCGACTTCACGCACTTCTCATGAAGAATTCCGGAAGGAGCTTCGTGAGATCACTGCTGAGACACTTCCGAAAAAGAAAGAAAAGCCGTTGGAAAACCGATTACAGCAGCGATTCCATCAAGTCCTAGAGATATATGAAGCAGGAATTTTTATTCCGAAATATCATATCAAACTATTATTATAGCCCATTGTTTGTACTATACTGCATTGTTGTGTGATTCAAAGCATTTTATACTTTGCAAACAATACACAATGCTTCAAATGAACTACAATACTCTCCAATATATATATATATATATATATATATATA
>NC_068985.1:58658984-58664384 GCF_001194135.2 Octopus bimaculoides | reverse complement strand
ATATATATATATATATATATTTGAATGCATACATGTGTGTATATGTGAATGCATGTATATACATATACGCGTGTACATGCATGCAAGAACGTCTATATGGACACGAGTAAATAAGTCTGTGTGTCAGGTAAAACGAACAACCACGTATATAATCTAAGTTAGCTCTCGCCTCTATGTTGGAAATTGTATGGCACATGTTCCTCTGATGATGGGATGGAGAAGTCACGAAGGGGTCTGAAATTCTAATACTTTATTTATTTCTCTGATCTTTTTCTTGCTTTGTAGACTACTGTTACTAAATGTCTGGAAGTTACGGAAAGGTTTCAATATTTAATGAGAATTTTTAAAGGAAAATAGAAAGAAAAAGAAATTGAAATCTGTATTAAAAGTTCAGAGCTTTATGTGACATTTGCGCTACCACTCTCACTCAGACACAGACACACACACACACACATATACACACATACACACACACACACACACACGCGCGCACATACACACTCATATACTCACACGTACACACACACACACAAAACGTTAGTGTGTGTATTTATAGATGTACATAAATATCTGTGTGCATATATTTATATAAATACATATATAAATATTGGTAACGTTTTTCTTGCCACTATAACATGGCTGTTCTATAAATAACTATGATACTACATTTTGACCCTGGGGAAATGTATTTTCCAGATAGTTAGCGACACACAACGTATGTTCGATATATTGTGAGCAACGGAGCGAATTATTTCCTCCAGTATGGCAAGAGGAGTAGATCATGGTGTCTGGGACTTTACCCTTCATCGGTATTGAACAGTTGCCTGCTAGAGATGGCAGTCAATCGTCCCTACTAAATATATAAACAGAGAAGCGGCAGACAGCCGCTGTTATCGTAACGAGCAAAATAGCTAGTTCTAAAATCTCTAAACGAGATCAGAAATAGCAAGGCTAGATGGCAACGTTTGTTCGCCACTATAAGATAGGTGTTCTATAAAGAACTATATTGCTACGTTTTAACCCCAGAAAACGTCTTTTCCAGCTGGTTAATGACATACAACCTGTGTCCGATATTTTGGGAGTAAGGGAGGGAATGACTCCCCTCCAGCTTGGCAAGACCAGTAGACCATGTTTTCTAGGTCTTTACTCTTCATCGGTACTGGCCTGATAGAGATGGCAGTCAATCGTCCCTACTGACAATATATCAACAGACAAGCGGCAGACAGCCGCTAATGTCGTAGTATATATGCATATATATATATATATATATATGTACATGCATAAAGAGAGAGAGAGAGAGAGAGAGAGAGAGAGAGAGAGAGAGAGAGAGAGAGAGAGAGAGAGAGAGAGAGAGAGAGAGAGAGAGAGAGAGAGAGAGAGAAAGAGATGTATCTATGTATGTGTGTGTGCATTTGATCGGTTACAGGATTCATTAGAATCTAGGTATATCAGTACGTAGGACTCCACGAATGTCTTGGTATTTAGTACTGAGCTCACAGTATGTTAAATCAACTGGTAGCTGTGGCTTCTTGGCAGTATATGAAGTAAATTTTAAACGCATAAATAGGGTAAGCTAGAAACAGCAGATGACCAGTTCACAAACAACCATGGTGAAACAACTGATATTTTGAGAAGGTACAACGGGATTTATTGAGAAAGTGGGACAGATACAGGGAGGGCAAATAGGTCAAATCCACACTTTTGTATGCATAGTAGTGAACATATATACGTATGTGTGCATACATATACAAGGGAGTGCTGAAAAGTTTCTGACTTTCGGTAAAAGAAACTACAGGAGGATCAGTTAATTACGATTTTATTCGATATATTTCGCTCTCAGATTCACACACTTACTGCTGCAAACCTTTAATTTTTCAAAGCCCTTTAAAAACCTGGAAGGTTGGGTCATCAACATTTTGCGACACCCTTAAAGGCAGGAACTTATGTACTTGTTACAGTCATTAGATTGCGGCTACACTGGGGCACCACCTTGAATAATTTTAGTAGAAGTAATCGACAGACAGTACTTTTTTTTTTAAGCCTGATAATTATTATATCACTTGTTTCAACATGGTTGTTTTTGAACTGGTCATCTGCTGTTTTTATCATACTTGTTTATATGTTTAAAATTTATCTGATGATGGCTGGTTTTAACTATGATATTACCTTGAAATGCAGGAATAATAAACTTCCTTGACTCCAAAAAGACTTTTGACGTTGGCCCGAGAGAAACCCTCTGGAAGATTGCAAAAGTGCATGGAATACCAGCCGATTACATCAGTCAGCTTGACAGTTTCTACAACGAATCCAGCTGCTGCATTAGAACAACGTATGGTACACTTGTTTTATCAAAATCGTTACTCGAGTAAGACAAGAGTGTCATTGTCACCAATGCTGTGTCTGATGGTCATCCATTTTGTTATGAAAAGATCAATGGTCAGACCGGCTAACAGACTTGGATTCTGCCGATGACGTTTCCCTGTTGGCTGAAAATCGCTCAACATTACAAGAAATGACAACAAAAATGAAAACAGGAGCGACAAAGACTGGGTTAAGAATCAGTTGGGAAACGAGTGGGAAGTGTATCAGTGAAAGTTGGACAAGAACCAGTTGAAAAAATTATAAGTTTCATATATCTGAGAAGCAAAGTGACAAGCAACGGTTATGCAGTGTTAGATGTAAGCTGTAGAATTGGTAAGGCAGCGACAGTATTTAGAAGACGGACAACTCTTTTTTGTATCAAGAACATAAGTATAGAGCTGAAGATTTTTCCGTACAAAACAACAATATTGCCCATAGCGATCTATACAGCTGAGACCTAGACGATGGCAGCAAAAATCGCCCACCTATTCGACGTATTTCATCAGCGGTGCCACGGAAAGATTCTAAGAATGACTTATCCAGAGAGAATGAGAAATGAAACCATTCTCTAAGCATGCGATTATGACCGAACGAGGAATGAAAATGGCGGGATACATACTAAGACTGTCGGAGAAGAGGCTTGCCAAAGCAGCCATGGGCTGGATGTCGATGTAATGTAAGAGAAAACGAGGCCGGCCAGCGAAGATATGGCGTATTATATTCAAAGAATACCTACTTAGATTGTACATCATCTGGGAAGAAGCATACCGGCTGGCCAGAGATGGAGATAATTGGCGATCACTGACTGCTTGATGTGCCGCTGAAAGGCACCAACGGACCTGAGAAAAGAATTATATCACTCTTTTGTGAAGCCGCTAGCTTACGGAGACATAAAACACCAGCACCGGTTTTCAAGTAGTGGTCAAACACACACACACACATACACACACACACACACACACACACACACACACACCCACATGCACGCGCGCGCGCCCAAATACGTATGATACGAGCGTCTTTCAGTTTTCCGTCGTCTAACAAATCCACTCACAAGGCATTGGTTTGCTCCAGGCTATAGAAGAGTGCACTTGCCCAAGGTGCTACGCAGAGGGAGAGAACTCGGAATCATGTTTTTGGGAAGCAAGCTTTTTCCTACACAGCCACTCCTACATATAATTTGTGTATGTGTGTGTAAGAGAGAAGCAGAGAAAGAGAGAGAACAAAAATAGAATTCACGAGATTCTTTATTAATCATTACGACCGTTGTGACCCATCATTCATTAGTCCCTAGCTGATGAGATTCTGTACAAATACTTGTGCTGCATCTCATTTGGTGCAGGTGTGCCTCGGTAGGTGACTTGTCAAAAGGTACCGCGTTATGTAATTGCCCTTTCGCTTATTTTGATTAGAATACATTTTGGTATTTGCCTGTATATAGTGGTAGTAAGCACATAAATGTGAAACAAGGTGGAAAAAAGAGTACTCAAATACCAGAGCTAGAGTAATATGCTTTATTTAAAAGCAGCAGAAATATGAGAAAGAGCTGTTACTCAGAGTTTCACGTTCCCGTTCATCTGACAGTCTTGTTAAAAATGGGACAGAAATGACGATGCAATCAAAACTAATATAAATTAAGAAACATGGTTCTGTTTCATTGGTCGTTTCAAATATATGTATGTATATGTGTATCTCGTGTGTGTATACTATTATGATCATCATTATGATATAACCTTTCTTTGTTCATGCTGGAATGTGTTGGATTGTTCTAAAAGAACAGAGGATTGCACCCTTTTCTATATTTTCTTAGGCACAGCTTCTACAGCTAGATGCCCTTTCTAACAGCAACCACTTAACAGAATCTACTGAACTCTTTTCCTGAGTCATCAGGAAAAGAATTCGCCAAGTAACCGCAAGACAACATCTCAAAACTGAGTATACTTTAGATTAGAAGGATAAAAAAAAAAAACTATGATGCAGAAGAAAGTGTCTTGCTGTAGAGGCTATGCTTATATATATATATTTCTTATTAGGAACTTTTTGCTTTAAAATTATGCTTGTTTTAGGAGTATATTATGAAATAATATTATTATGAGGCAGTGTTACCTACACAGCATTACAAATTTTTACAGGTAAACAGGTGAACATACAGGTGTAAATAGCCAAACTGTGAAACGCTAAACCTGTATGAGCTGAGATAATTGCACACTAAGTTTTTGTAACCGTTAATTTTTTTTCTGTGAAACAAGGTTGTTCTCTTGGATTCTGGAAGCTATGGTTGCCTGTTTAGTTTTTGTATTTGTGCTTTGTATTCGGCATTTATGGATTTAAATTATGCTCCAGGAATTCGCCAGAACTTTTGCTTGTCAGATTTAAATAATTTCTGTGTAACATCTGGGCGAGTACAAAATCTCTTAAGTTTTGTTATTGTAATAGTTTTGTGAATTTTGAACCCAGCATTTGTGACAGGTTGTGTACTAATTTTGCTAGCTATTATCTGTTCAGATAAACATAAGAAAATTGCTATAAATAGTTAGAAGGGGGTATGAATTTAATTTTCCGTGTAGCCAATTTTTTGTATTAGACAACTTAACTGTAAATTTTGTCTAATGGTTGCTCAGTATACATGTATGAAGCAGTTTTGTGTGAATGTTAAGCAAACTAGATTATTTGTTTGACCATTTATTCTTTAACTATAATTATTGTTGTAGTCTGTCAGCCGCTTTGTGCCATGAACTTTTAGTTTAAATGGTTGCTTTTACATTATATTTATTTACGTTTAGGTTCAAATTTCAAAAACAAAATTTATGAAACCCAATTTCGGAATCCAAATTACGGAAACCAAATTTATGAAACCAAATTTCGGAATCCAAATTTACGAAACCAAATTTCGGAATCCATATTTATGAAACCAACTTTAGGAATCCAAAGTTATGAAACCAAATATATGAATCCAACGAAACCAAATTTATGAATCCAATGAAACCAAATTTACGAATCAAAATTTGGGAAATCAAGGTTATGAAATCAAATTTATGA
>NC_068985.1:58658308-58658739 GCF_001194135.2 Octopus bimaculoides | reverse complement strand
ATATATATATATATATATATATATATATATATATATATATATATATATATACACAAATGGAACAAGAACGAAAAACATCCACACAGTTAATTGATACACATAAGAGACAACAAAACATCCAGACAGACGATACAAAAAAAAAACAAGGACGGGTCATTCGGAGTTTTCTGTCCTAAGTCGAGCTCCAGATTATCGTTGCAATTTCAGCTGTTAATACTCGAGATTACTCCAATCTGGCCATGCCCAAGGAAAAAATAAGGTAAGAGCATTAGATTCCATGGAAGAAAGCAGCGAAAGTGCCAAATTTAAAATATGTCCTGGAGAAGGCATTTTTCGACTAATGACAGTTCCCGAACCAGGCTGGATAAAATAAAATAAAATTACATTAGTCCACTACACTACATTAGTCCACTACACTACATTAGTCCACT
>NC_068985.1:58656838-58658298 GCF_001194135.2 Octopus bimaculoides | reverse complement strand
ATTAGTCCACTACACTACATTAGTCCACTACACTACATTAGTCCACTACAATCGAAATTTGTATAACAGAAGATGTGCACACCAAGGCTACTTTGAAATGTTATTATAAAATCCTACACAGAATCCATATAATACTGCCATCTGAACTTGTTCACGCACGTTGTTATCCCTGACATCATAATCCAGTTAATCAATACATGGCGAGTGCATATACATGCATACGAACATATGCATACATATATCTATGCACACACACACACACACACACGTGTGTGTATCTATTCGTGATGGTGTTTGTGTATATAGGTATATATGCATATGCAGTTATGTATATACATTTATCTTTATGTGTATCTATATAAACATACAGCTATTTATTCAAGCATACACATTCCATATATGGAAGCGTTCAGTACGAAGCGTTGCTTAAACAAGATTGAGCATATTTCTCAATCAATTACATAACAGTATGGCGAGACAATCAGATCGACAGTGGCCAGAGATGCGTGGCGAAATACGACCTAAAATGCCGATCATACCACACATAATGAGCATACGATTACTCTATCCAATAATTTATTCATTAGACTGGAGAGCGTGTCGGCAGCAATAATATCCATTGTGCTCGCTACTGGCTGATCTACCTTGTCAAACCTCATGTGTGCATAACGAGGTAAACACATACAAATACACACTGGAGAGCGAGAATTTAACCTGAACATCAACTACTTTGAAATAATGACAGTCGAAATAGTGTTCAGCGTTTGTACCTCATCTTGTCTATATCTAAGAATGGGCTTTGTTTATATCTACTATGGAATGATTTACCAGTCCCAGCTGCCTGCAGGTGTCTACACAAGACTCTTCAGGCGGCAAATGTAAATAGGCGAGCAATAGATTCAAGAATGAATACACTACTACTACTACTACTACTACTACTACCACTACTATTACTACTGCTGCTGCTGCTGCTGCTACAGCTGCTGCTACTATTACTACTACTGTAGCTGGTGCTGCACTACTAATACAGCTACTGCTGCTCCTGAATGTCATTAGTGTTGACGAAAACGTATCGAACTGTTGGTTGGCAAGCAAGATGTGATCTGTTTGTGGTGGAATGCAGAAGATAGAACGATCACAAGTTGGAGTTTGCTGATTCGTAGCTAAGCGGTTTGAGATGTAGAGGTGTGATTAGTGAAACATTCGAAACATAGGCGCAGACGTATGGTTTATATGTGTACGTATGTGTGCTTGTATTTGTTCACCACCAGCATTTAAAACCGATGATGGCGTATTCATGTCCCCGTAACTTAACGATAGAACATGAACAAAGTTTAAAAAAGGACCGGGGTCGATCCATTCGACTAAAAATTCATCAAGGCGGTGTTCGCGGATGGTCACAGTATAATAACTGAAACAAGCAAAATACAAAGGTTCATATATATATATATATATATATA
>NC_068985.1:58655224-58656384 GCF_001194135.2 Octopus bimaculoides | reverse complement strand
TATATATATATATAATTGATAACGAAGAGGTGGGTGAATATTTATTATTAAAGACATTTCTACAGTATATATATAATTCTCACCGACATATGTTTCGACTGCAGCAACTGCTCATTGCTCTGTGAGCTATTATGCATCTTAGTCGCTGCAATTTCATCAAGGGTCCTCCAGTCAGGAAACTTTTATAGTGAACTGAATCAAACAACCGGACTTCATTGGTCTTCGTTTGAGGGTGATGTCCACACTTACGAAAATATACGTTTAAACAATTTATATAAACACAACTCACATTCTATAGTAATTATGCTAGTTACAATAATAATTGTAATAATTAATGCTAATTATACAAATGCAACTACTACTAATAGTAATAACAATAATATTAATTGAGGGTATAAGCCCCCAAAAAGTAAAGTACATTTGAATAAATAATGTATTCTACATGGCAAAATATAAACAAAGCAGCTACGATTAATTGAAATCTGAGTAAACATCTTTAACTTCAACTGTAATAGCAGTAGGGGTGATTATAAGTCCAGAATTCCATTGGATTTAAAAAGTAACGCTATCAATGCAGGACAGTTGTTTGAATCAGTTCACTTTCAAAACGTAGTGAGTGATGGGCCCTTGACGAAATTGCAGTCTTTAGAATGCATAATTGCATACAGAGTAATGTGCAGAAGCTGCAGTCGAAACATATATAGGCCAGTGTTATATATACGGTGGATAACTTCTTAAGAAAAAAGTTGCCCATGTGAATAAATCTCCGCCCTGTTCTCCGTTATGAGTTATATACTGTACGGAATATTTGCAGTTCTGAATAGGAAGAACTACCCAGCGAGTGAAGCTTACCCGTACCAATATCTCTTTTAAGTGCTACATATAACTATTTGTGTGACAATACGGTATCTGCCAGGTTAATTTATCCCTTTTAAACTCTGTGTGTTTGTATATATATATATATATATATATATATATATATATATACCTACATACGTACTCACATTCACAGGCGCACCTAGATATATACATAACTATACACACAAAGACACACACACAAACACACACACACGCACACTCGGACACACACACACGGACACACACAACCACAAGACCAGCAATTTCGGGGAGCTTTGTTCGTAGCAGTCCTCTCTGTTTCC
>NC_068985.1:58649534-58654780 GCF_001194135.2 Octopus bimaculoides | reverse complement strand
TATCCCCTCCCCCTCTTCCCCCTCTCTCTCTCCCTCACCCACCTCTCTCCCTCACCCACCTCTCTCTCTTTCTTTGATAGTACACACATTTTCTCCTCTGTCTCAAACAATGATATTAAACAAACTGAAATGTTCAACCAATATTCGTTGTGTTGATATTCATGTATATATTCAATAACAGAGGGGTTAGCGACTAGGTCGTGCCGTACTGAGATGGCGTAATTGCTGATACTTTGGGGCAGCTGCTAATCACATGCAACCGTCTTTCAGAGAAATGTGACATACATGTTACACTCTGCTTGTTTATGATTCCTTAGTATATGATGTCCTTTAGAAGATCCTTCCATCTCAGTAAAATTGATGTTTGTAAAGCCTCTCTCACAGCTCATTTTCTAATACCCCTTCTTTCATCAATCTTTGGCGTGACTCTTGAACTTATGATGTCCTCTCTCGTTCAGTATCTCTAATCGTCTGTCACATTTTCACAATGGAGCGCATTTACAAACATCTCTACCTTTTCTGTTCCTAAATTCTATTCTCTTTCATATTTACCTTGTACATTTACCTTACATTCCCCCCCGCTCTCTCTCTCTCTCTCTCTCTGTTGCAACCATGCCAAAATACGAACGGTCGCTCGGTGCAGCCTTCTCGTTTATCTGCTCATGTCAAACTATTAAATCCATGCCGGCATGAGAAAAATGACGTTAAATGAGGTTGAAGATAATGATGTAGTTAATGATCATATAAAAATATAAATATGTGTGTGTGTGTGAAAATACATAGATACCTAACATTTTAAGATCCAGTATACAGATAACACAAGTGATGTAATGTTCGCTGGATTTTCTAGTTATTCACCAAAACATTAAGGTGAATAATTAAGGCTATAATTTGCACAGCAGTATGAAGTAATAGAAGTAGTGTATATATACTTTTCTAACAAGGATACAGTAAAAAAAAATGATGTCCTCCATTTAACCTAAGGCTACATTTTATATTCCTCGTGATAATTAAACGTAAAATACAATGAAGATGCTTTTAATTCTGTCCCAGTTCAATAGAAATGAACTCTTTACCCTCACAACCCTTCCTCATATCCTCATTCACACCCACACATTTTCTTCTTTCTTCTTACCATCGCGATTACATACCCACACCCATATCCTCACACACACTCATACACCTACACCCATATCCTCACACACACACTCATACACCTACACCCATATCCTCACACACACTCATACACCTACATCCATATCCTCACACACACTCACGTACACACACAAATACACACAAACATACACACTAACACATATATGCACATGCACATACACACTCATAAGGACACGTACCAAATAACAGAATATTTTCTGTACATCCCCTCCAGTCAAACAAGTCACATAACAGGAAATTAACCGCATCAATCTTAACCCATTCTCTCATTCATCGATTTGCATAGGGTTTTTCCGCAGAATGTGCCTCAATCTCCCGTTTAGATAAATAGCTTTAAAAATTATATTGAATTATTTAGAATATTATTGCTATAAAGCCTTATGAAATTAAAGGCCTTTGCTCCAAGCTTCAGTCGATAATTAACCTTTTAATCGATTTTATTAGATATGCTTTTTGGATTTCAATTCGATAATGAATTATTTTGTTGCCAAGCAACATTGTAGTTGCCAATATTTTCATGGGGATCATTTCAATGGCGGCTGTAAAATTTAAGGAATCAACAAAATTTTCATCTAATCCTGTTGGATAATATTCGCCTTGTCTCGAAATGAAGATATATCTCAGAACATGCTTTATGATTTCAGTATTTGGAATCACAGATGACGCACGGTTTTATGAGACGCACGCAAATTCTAACATTCTAACATTCTAAAAGTTTAAAAGTTTTGTAATGTATTAATTCATGTAACGTAGCCTCCACTTCGCATATAGTGTCCGGCGTAATATTTTGAGATTATTTTGTTTTGGAAAATGGTGCATCATATATTCTATCAAATATGGTATTTTTTTAAACACACACATACACACGCAGATATACTCACCCCACACACAGACATATACACATATACATACTCATTCACACACGAAGTTAATATAAATATGACTACTCAAAATACCATTAGAAAGTATCATGATTATTGTTTCACGTCACTCATCTTGTAATAGTAATTGCTGATATGAATACACATTATTTAAACTAATTATATAAGTTTGTGTGGCACACATGCTGCATCTAATGAGTTTCTGACAACAGAAGCAAATCTCTAGTGAGACACCCTGACAGCTTTTATTTTTGCGTTGTGTTGAACTACGTTTATAAATTGCAGACTCCAACCGAAACAAATGTCTCACTACTAAGCAGAAGCAATTGAGATCTTAGCAAAATGTGGATGTCTTTAACCTTGATTCTGCTGACGAGCTTGCCTTCACAGGTTGTGAAATGTGTGATGTGAAAGACTTGCCGTTCTTTGCAAATTCTGTAGCCAAGTTGGGTTTGTTTCTCAGGAGACTGAATAAATGGCCATCAATGAAGATGAATGCCTTCTACCAAATTATTCTGATGATGGCATACGACTCAGCGAAGTTAGTGATATCTGGTGCCTCGGGGATTGTGTTGCTGACACGTATGGGACAAGTTTTTAGTGTTTGTAGCTAACGTCACAAACCTCTCAAACTAGTATTTCCACTGAAACAAGGTTGTCTTTCAGAGTATATATAGAGAAGACTCTTGAATATAAGTAAATATCTTGACTGTGACAAGTGATATTGAACTGTACCTTTACGCTACATACATCGAGATCTTTATGATGGCTCAAAACATCTCATGTCATGAGTACAAAACAAAGGAGATGATTTATGATGTCCTTCCACCCATCTCTACTATTATTGTTCAAAGCAGGATAAGTTTTGCTGGCCACCGACCTCATATTAAACAACAATACTTATCACGTGTTATGTTTAGGAGCCATGCGCACCGAGATAGAGGACGAACACCATTCAACTCTATTTATATTAAAGTTAGAAAAACACAACTTAAAATTGACGATCTACGGAAGTTAATGGGGGGAAAGAGACCTTGCTGTATTGAGGTGAAACACATCTTTCACATCTATGTGTTAATTCCATCATTACTTTTAATTTACACTAGAATCCTATTGTTTTCGTTTAGTTGTTTTACAGTATCCTGATATATATACTACTTAATCGACGCTTGTCTAGAGATTGTCAATGGCTCAAAATCGGTTCAATTATATCAGTACTTGATGACCAGTTCACCATGCTTATTGCAGCAACCAAAGCCAATGTACAGATATCGTAAATGTGCTTAATTGTTACTTAATGCAATAACAAACAAATATAATTAAATGTTCTTTGAAATTGTGCGCTGAAACGATTAGTTTCTATTCATAATTTGGTTTCGCTGTTTCATCGATAAGTGTTTGACCGATTGTATTGGTCAGAATAAAAACGATTAAGCGTCGATTTAAAGGGCTGAATTGCTCTGAGCCAGCCCTATTATTCTGCACTATATTAAAAACTAATAAATGAAGAATCTGAAGCCTTTAATCAGTTCAGGCTGTGCCAGTAAGAGATACAATAACAATAAGCTCACTTGCAGTAGAAAGCATTCACGAAAGTCGAAGGATTATACATACTTAAATATATAGAGACAGACACATGTACAGGCCCACAATGTTTATTTTTATGTAAATTTACGTAAGTTATACATAAACAACACTTGTTTGAGTAATGTATTTGGTAATATTTAGAAGGAAACTTCAGAGTTTCGGCTACGTTCATGTATGGATATATACTCATATGAGGGAAAAGAGAACGTGATGGTGGCTACTAACCACAACCTTTGAAGTCACTGTCATGCTCTAAGAAGTAAATATTAATTTTCCATCATTTCTATCAAATAAATTTCTGATATAATCCGGTATAAAATCTACATATACCGTTAATACCCTGCACATAAGTGCTACATTCAGTCTACTTATTCTCTACATAAGCTATATATATTTTCTTTCCTTTTCATTATTTCATCTTTAAACAATCATTTAAGAACTGAAGTGAAATAATGAACCACTACTGTAACAACATCTTAGAAATATTCTTTTAAAATAAATGTCTCATGCCATTTTGCATGAAACTGTTTTTCTTCATATTGGTCTTTCTGTTAATACATTTTCTGAGGTATTATTTTAAGTACTTCATAATTTCAATAGAGACATATTTATAGAATCTTTTGGCAAAGAAACAAATCTTATTAGTGTGTGAATGAGCTTTGTATCCAAAGAAAAGTGTGTATTTCCATAATAGTCTAAAGAAACAACAATTTGGTTGAGAGTTCTTTGTCTAAAGAATGGTCAAGTATTATCAGGTGTTTTTCCTGCCAATAACAAAGTTTCGTAGTAACTTTTAGATACTTAATAACAAAAGAGCGTTACGTGATTCGTTATGAATAATAATAACAATGTTAGTTAGTGCTATTTATTAATGATGATTGATACAGGCATGGACAAATTGCTAATAACTTCATTTTGCTATTTTCATATCGCCCTCGGATCAAGCCCAGCTATTTGAGCAAAAAGCCTGTCGTATGAATTGGACTTTTGAATACAAAGACTAGCTTTGAAAGATCCTGTCACCATGACTCCTGCCTAAGATTAAGGAAACACTTATGTTCGAGTATTCAACAGATATGCAACATCAAATACCTAAGTTGATTCTTTGAAATAGCAATCGGTACAATCAGCGTCGAAACCGACGGAGTTTCATTTGCTATAAATTTGCTTTTATTTACAACAAATGAAATACAGAGAACAAAGTTCTGAAATAGAATAAAATTAATGTAATTACCCGAGACACTGTAGGCTTATAAGTACAAAATTTATCGAAGAGTCTCTAAATGTTCAACTACAAATCAATGACGTATATTATATTTTATCTAATTTAAAGTGAAAATTTCTGTTTGTGACTCAACTTTCATAATTTCATAAATTAGAGGATAAATACAGGGGTAGGTTAGACGCTTGTTCGACATTAGAAATCTGAGAGCTCGTGCATATGACAGAATTCAATATGAAACGTTTGGATATTTATGAGTTTTTTCACATGCCACGTCTTCATTAGTCGGTGTCGCCGTTCTGTCTACAGCTAAGAAGTATAAAGCCATATACTAACTTTTTATATATGCACACATACACTCAAGCAAACATACACTCAAG
>NC_068985.1:58645949-58646807 GCF_001194135.2 Octopus bimaculoides | reverse complement strand
ATACATACATATATACATATACATATACAAATATGTGCATACGTGTATAAATATAAGTGCGTGTGTGTACATACATACATATACACGCACGCACATAAATATTTCTGACATTGCGTCTATGACCTTTCAAATGGCTATTCAGTGCTGCTACAAATCTGTATGGCTGGAAACATAGGTGGCAGTTACAAATTCTATTGTATTAAGAAGATCAGTATACGAGATAGTCGCTTAAAAGCTGCACTCAGTGCGGACTTCTAAGCTAACTCCTGCTGAGAGCTAATTGGTCCTGCGGCTCAAAACTGAAAGAGCAAATTATAATGAAACATTTATTGGTATCCTACCATCTCAGATTTATATCACAGAGTATCATATTTGGAGAATTTTGTGTCACTGTGACATTTGAAGACAATTGTAAAGCAACAGGATAAACAATATTTGGGGATTTACCATTTGGTGTGAGCATGAAAATATTGCTGCCATTTCCACCACTGGAACAACCAATATCTAGCTGACCATGGGAAAAGCAGTACTGCATGTTGTGAGGTCGAACAAGTTTCAGTGAGTGTCCTTGATATTGCAAAACTAACTCTTGTTGGAATTTAAAGTCTCTTGAATTTAAAGGGTATTCCTTCTGGAATCAATGGAAGTTTTGGAGTAAACACATTTGTTACCTTTTTAATGTCCAGTGAGGATTGTTGCTCCCAAAAGATGTGGATGTATTTGTCTGACAATCAACTTTGTTCCATCACACAACTTTGGGGGATCTAGATTTCTCAAAAGCATGAATGAAATACTTTAGCACAATGTCATTGTGTGAGAAGATATTCCAGGAAGATCCCAAGAGTTAAGAAACTCAGT
>NC_068985.1:58641768-58645192 GCF_001194135.2 Octopus bimaculoides | reverse complement strand
TATATATATATATATATATATATGTATATTATGACTCTGTATTTATGTTTGTCCCCCACTTCCTTTCCATAACTGATGTTGGTGTGTTTAAGTTCACGTAACTTTGCAGTTGAGTAAGAGAGGCCAATAAAATAAGTACTAGGCATAAAAAAGAAAGAACTGGTGTCGATTTGTTCGATTAAATTCTGATAACTGAAAAGGATAAAAGAACTACTAAATTCCTTACCAAAACTAAGCTAAGTGGGGTAACTTTTGTTCACCTTTCTCACTAATACTATGGCCTTGAGACCTCTCACAGTCGCTTTACCTGCTAGAAATAGCAACCCAAATGCTTTTAAATCAGAGCCCAATGCTGGATGTTTAACAACTAAATGAAGGTCAAATTTTTAATCCTGGGACCATCCTGATTCTTAAAAGGTATAATATATCTATATAGAGCAAATGAAAATTGAGATACTGGGGTCCCGGACAGATGGACAGGCAGAATTTTGCTTTTATTAATATAGATGATCCCTATGCCCTGTTACACGATACACATGATGAATCACCTCGATATCTCTCGAAGCAACTGTGAAAGTAGGTTGCTTTTGAAGCTGCATAATGAGAAAATTTCGTTTAATTAATTAAGAGATTTCATCTGTTCACTATTTTCTGTTTATGAACGATTGGGATCTCACTGTCGTCAATCCTAGTTAATTTTCTTTCATATTTTAAACCCTTAAACTGCATGATTTCATAGCAAATGCTGAACTGGTGATGCAAGAATCATAAAGACTGTTCAATGGCAGGAGTAACATGTATACATCATAGAAAGTAAAATATTCGGGTAATTTACACTTTATAAACTACATTGAAGAATTTGCTAAGAGATGTTATATCGATGAAAGAGAAGAGAAAACATAATGTTAACATAGTTTAGTAAGCTCCCAACGTTTAATTTCTCTTAGCACAGAATATATTTTCCAAAACTTTTCTCAGCAAATTATATTTTTCACTGAATATATCATAAAATTTTCCAATTTTTACTTGTGATTGACGGAAGTGATGTTTCAATTGGTTGGAATTTAAATTGCAATAAACGAATAATAATAATGGTAATAATGATAATAATAATAATAATAATAATAATAATAATAATAATAATAATAATAATAATAATATATAAAATTTATGCATTATGTATATATCCACCATTATTGTTATATAATAATATATCTATATATCTATATATTATATATGTATATTTCCTAATTATCATTATAAAATGATAATGAGGTTCATGTAAAAATTTAATGGAATTATTCCATTACTGATATGTCTTTGTAGCTCTATATATAACTATATTAGACAGAATACAAAGGATAAAAAGAAATAAAAATACAGACAATAAAATACGCAAAGTGGGAACTTGTCTATCAGAACTACCACTACTGTACAAACATATATTTGTATAGCTGAAATTTACAGAAAAACAAAAGACGAAGACAGGTGTATAAACAACAAACAGGTGTATTATTTTGACGCTTAGGTAGGTGAGAAAGTATTTTATGTTTCGAGTATATACTGTATATATTTGAATATATGTCCATGTATATGTATATATAAAGTTTATAGATTAGAGACAAGTATTCTCTGCATAGAATGCACTTCATATAGTGCCAAAGTGATTTGAACTTGAACAGATGGAGTAAATGTAAGGACAAGCAAGATAGGCAAGTCGATATACAAAAAATATTCCTTTCTAATCTAGACACATAACCCAAATTTTTGAGGAAGGGGGCAGTCGATTAGATCGACCCCAGTAGGCAATTGGTGCTTAATTTTATCGACCCCGAAAGGATAAAAGGCAAAGTCGACCTCGGTGGAATTTGAATTCACAACGTAAAGACGGGCGAAATACCGCTAAGAATTTCGCCCGGCATGTTAACGTTTCGGCCAGCTCGCCGCCTTTCATATACAAATAAAAAAAAAACATTTAATACAAAAATGTACGTATGTATACATATAAAAGATGTTCGACTTACACAGACTGGAAATGATATTAGGAATTAAGGGATTTGTGTAAGAGTTTAGCGAGTCCAACAGCTGTTTGTATGGATTTGGTGGTCCAAAATAATCCTCAGGGAAGAATTTTACATTTGGTGTGTTGACAAAATGGAGATTAAAGATGGAATTCTATCTTTAACCCACACACTTCTTCCATCGTTGTTGTGTTTGGATTTCATTGGTGACGGAGTTTTAATCCAGTTGGTTGAAAAAGTCATTAACCGCTAATATTAAATCATCATTACTGCGCTACTGGTTCCCAGTCAAGTGTTGTTTCATTTCTGGAAACAGATGGTAGTCAGATGGGGCCAAATCAGAAGAATAGGGTGGGTGATCAACTAGTTCAAAGCCACAGTTACGTACAGTAGCCATTGATACCAAGATCATGTGTGCTGGAGCATTGTCCTGATAAAACAGGACTCCTTTCGTTAGCTTTTCAAGGTGTTTGATCTTGATATGTCGTAACTGCCTCAGCCTTTTGGCACAGTAATCTCCATTGATGGTGTGACCCTTTTGAACAAAGTTAATAAACGCAATTCCTTTTGCATCACAAAACGCTGTCGCCATCACCTTCCTGGCACATAAAACGACCTGAGCCTTCTTTAAAGCAGGCGACGAGAGGTGTTTAAATTGTATAGATGTCTCTTTTTCTCTGGCTCAAAGTAATGAAAACAACACTCATCCTGGGTTAGAAAACGTTCAATGAAACCAACTAGATCTACTACATACAAAGTCACATATTCCCGTGATGTGATCAGCTTGGTTCGATTCTGATCAGATGTCAGAAGACGTGGCACCCACCGAGAAGAAATGTTCTTCATGCCAAGTTCACTAAGCAGAATATTCTCAACTCTTTCACCGAATACGCAAATAGAATTTCGTATGCGTCAGACATCCATCAGCATGTGTTGAATACGATCAATGTTTCCTTTGGAGATAGCAGATATTGGACTTCTGACGTCAGATGATCTTTAAGACTCTCCCTTTCCCCTTCAGATTTGAACTGACTATAAAGCTAGAGCGTCATCTACTAAGGTAGTAACCATGGTAGTGTGAATGACGTTGGGTGCTAAAACATTATATCTGGAGGTACCTGATAACACCAAGGTGATAGATTTTGTCCATTTTCAAGAGAAACCGCTACTAGTTAGTTTTGAACAGTAAGATACCAGTTTCCCAGGGAAAAAAAATGCAGTTGTTGAATCTTATACATGCAAGATTTCACAGCTCTAGCATCATATATTCGTAGTCAGCTTATGAAGCCGTCAGCCTCACCGCGTAAATATGTATGGGTATTTATATTTATATCTGTATATCCAGTATCCATCGATAGACATGCATCTCTCCCCCGCCCCCTCTCTCTCTGTATATATATATA
>NC_068985.1:58640170-58641549 GCF_001194135.2 Octopus bimaculoides | reverse complement strand
ATATATGTATATATATATATATATCTGTAAGCTCCAAGGCTGGAGGTATAGGAAGAAGGTGAGCTCCAAGCAATCCGTAGAAAATATAAAGGAACAACTTCAAGAATCATTAGTTGTTTACTGAGGTGGAAGATTGTGGATTTTTTCGTACCGAAGTACGATAAACAGAAAAGAATTATTTTATATTTCACAGTACGTAACCAGGTATGCGAATAAAATACAAGAGTTAAGGAATTGAGTAGATAATATCCTCACGGATATTGGTGAACAAGCGCCTACTGTATGTTTATATCGAAAGTGGATGCAATAAATTGCTTATATTTACAGGTAATAACATAAATGTATACAGGTAAGTGGAAGAATTAAAACGTTATTTTTGTGGTAATTTATTTTACAAAAGTATACCCTAGGCTAGGATGCGTCCTATGCACTCGTATGTCTTATAGGAGATAAAATACGGTACACACACACACACACACACACACACACACACACACATATATATATATATATATATATAATGAACGTGGGAAACGGAAAATGGACCTAGCATGAAATTTTATTTAACACAACAACCCATAGGGGACCACAACATGTCAAGCAAAACTCAGTACATTTAGTGAAGTATCTAATTCAAAACATGACACCTAACGGGAAGCAGCCTGCACTGATGGATGCAATAAAACTAGCTAAGGGACAGATGCAGGATGAGTGGAAATTATCGTTGTGTTGAACAACGATTATTGCTAATTACATTTTCCGCCCCGCTCATTAATTACAAACTTAACGGATACTGCGCAACCGCTGACGTAGATCCATTCACAATTATATCATAATCATGGATGACATTAGGTAGCCTAAAGCAGTTTAAGTGCTTTAATAACATACTACTAAACATATACCCCAAGTCCAAATAATTAATCATATATATATATATATATATATATATGTATATATGTATGTGCATGTGTGTATATGTGTGTGTGTGTGTATGTGTGTGTGTGTGTGTGTGTGTGTGTGTGTGTGTGTGTGTGTGTGTGTGTGTTTGTGTGTGTGTATGGATAGTTGCGTACTGTTCTGGGAGAGATGTATCGAGATATATGGAAAAAACAATTTATTTAAAATAGGTATCTGCAACTGCTGATGGATTAATTTTCAAATATTATATAATACTGCTAATATTATTACAACTACTGCTGCTCTTGCTGTTCCTGCTGCTTCTTCTTCTTCTGCTACTATTGCTGCTACTACTACTACTACTACTACTACTACTACTACTACTACTACTACTACTACTACTACTACTACGAGGTATCTGGGTGAGACTTGGATACAACTTGTACAAATGCAAAGCAAAAGTCAAACATAAAATAATAATA
>NC_068985.1:58638677-58639171 GCF_001194135.2 Octopus bimaculoides | reverse complement strand
TATATATATATACAAATATTTAAATATATACTAAATCATGTGCAAAAGGTTAACCTCATTAAGAAATCTACTTTTTTAAAGTTACAATATATGTTTACAGAACCTCTCTATATTGTTAGTTTTATAATTTGTTCCATAGTTATATTTCCAAATACACTGCATAGCCATCATTTTCATTCGTACTGAATAATTTAAGAAAACCTAGTATTAAAAATTGTGTTTGAATATCTGCAAAAACATAAACGCTCAAATTAGTTTATCATGCACGAAGAATCAAACACAAATCTATTATACGTTATCATTCGTATGTTATCATTCGTGTACCTGTATGCCTACATCGTGAAACTTGAAGTTTCTATACCTCAAGTATTCCAGCTTCAGCTTGGACACTGAAGCGCAGTATTCGTGTCGAATGCGTCTCTAGAATTGTCCCGACTTCACAGAACGCCTGACCTTAGGCTTTTACTCAATACTGAATATATCTATATACATAC
>NC_068985.1:58638201-58638667 GCF_001194135.2 Octopus bimaculoides | reverse complement strand
TAGCAATAATAATAACAACTAATATTAATAAAAGAGACTTATTGTTTATGCTTCTACGTGAAGGGTTACGTCAATCTTCATAAATAATTTTATACATATATATTATACCAGAGTAAGCACATAAATGTGAGACAAGGTTGAACAAAGAGTACTCACATACCAGAGGTAGAGCAACGTGCTTTATTTAAAATCAGCAGAAATATTACAAAAACTGTTACTCAAAGGTTCACGTACCCGTTCGTCGGACACCTTTGTTAAACATTTTTAACAAAACTGTCCGACGAACGGGAAAGTGAATCTCTGAATAACACCTTTTGTTATATTTCTGCTGCTTTTAAATAAAGTAAATATATATTATATCATCATCATCATCATCATCGTTTAACGTCCGCCTTCCATGCTAGCATGGGTTGGACGATTTGACTGAGGACTGGTGAAACCGGATGGCAACACCAGGCTCCAATCT
>NC_068985.1:58636570-58637265 GCF_001194135.2 Octopus bimaculoides | reverse complement strand
ACACACACACACACACACACACACACACACACACACATATATATTTGTGAGACACACACTTTCACACATATGCTCTCAAAAAATTTATTGTAATAAAATCAAAGCGAGTAATGATATTTTATAAGCATTTAACGCATGCATTGCAGATTATAATAGGTAACACATCAAAATAATAGGAAATACAAACCTCACGCGAGACCTTCTGAAATAAATACATTACATAATGTATTCACTGTGAACGCTCTTGCACAATGGATGTATTTTCTATAACATATTTCACAATAATCTGAAACGTACTTATTAAATGCTTTCAACATTTCGTTATTTATTTTGATTTTCACTCCTATAACTCATCCGAGATTATGCCTGTAAATTCTTGCCTGTCCCCAACTCAACTGAGGTGGAAATTCTAATCAATTTGTTAGATCTGTCTCGTGTCAGAGATACTATCATTGTGCATCGCTTCTTAGAGTAACATACATACATACATATGTACATAGATACATACATACATACATACATACATACTTATCTGTCTGTCTGCTCGTCTATCTAGCTGTCTATCTATCTGTTTGTCTCTCCCCCTCACTCTTTATCTATCTCTCTACTCATAATATATATATATATATATATATATTTATATATATATATATATATATATATATAGAGAGAGAGAGAGAGAGAGAGAGAGAGAG
>NC_068985.1:58632863-58636560 GCF_001194135.2 Octopus bimaculoides | reverse complement strand
TATATATAGAGAGAGAGAGAGAGAGAGAGAGAGAGAGAGAGCGAGAGAGAGAAGAGAGAGCGAGAGAGAGAAGAGAGAGCGAGAGAGAGGCAGATAGACAGTTAGATAGATAGATAGATACATACATAAATAAATACATACATAGAGAGAAAGAGAGACAGAGAGAGAGAGAGAGAGACAGACAGACAGAGAAAGGGATATATGCATACATATGTGTGTGTTTGTGTGCTCGCGTTTGTGTGTTTGAATGTGTGTTTGTGTGTGTATGTGTCTAAGTATTTGCTCGGTGTTACTGTCAACATAATATAATGAAGTGTACCCTTGAAATACCTTTGTGGATCTGCATCCAATTGCATTATTAACACTTACTATAGAAAGCGCAAATAACCAAACTGGTGAAGCTTGTATAGAGAACAAAGGTATTTAACTCTTCTGTGTTTATAACGCTTTTCGTATATGTCCATATATTTAAACGTGTCTGCATATGTATACTATATAGCATTATAATTATGCAATTTCATGTGCGCGCGATCTCGCGTGTATCCGCAAGAATATGGTTAGCGTACATGATCTTCGGTTGTGTTTATTACCATTATCATAAACTTCCATATTAAATATTAGTTGAGACCTAGAGAATATTACAGCAATGACTAACAATCACCAAAAGAAAATACTTCAGAGAGAAGGCGATGCAGGACGCCCATATTAGCAAAATCACCATGTTTCTGTTCGACTAAACTTCTTTCTACAAGCTTAAACGATAAAGAAGGTCACCTCTCTGTTACTGGTGTTTCAACAACACCATGCAGGAACCCCGAATGTATATTTCACCGCACTATTATCTTTACCGTTGACGCTGCACTAGATTATCTGTACTCTTATATGATGACGTATTCTCTGGTTCCTTAGAAGGCAATCCCCGTTACTAGGCTAAGCTGGCAGCAGTGTTGTCGGGACTCACCAAACTATACAAGCTCGGATTGTGAGCGATCCGATTTTGCATGGCGATGTCATACATGTTAATATTTGCTGTGCATTTGAGATGGCAGAATTAATAGCACTCCTGGAAGAAATACTTTGCGGCATTTCTTCCATCTTTACGTCCTGGGATGAAATGCTGCCGGGTTCGATTTTGTCTTTCATGCTTTCGCGGTCGGTAAAATAAGAACCAGTTGAGCATTGGTGTGAATTTAATCGACTGAACCCCTCCTCCGAAATTGCTGGCCATGTACCAAAATTTGAAACCACATATGTGTGTATGTATATTCTCTTCTACGTTTCATTATTTGAGATCTTCATGCAAAGAAAGAACATCCTTCTAAGGTACAAAGCTCCATCATTCACATATAGATAACAAACGCATTATCATATTTGAACCTGCGAAAAGTTTTTATTTTACTGTTCATCTTACAGATTTCTCTTTTTAATATAGTTGTTTGCTGGTTGATTTCTTTTTCCGAAAACCCTAGATGTTTCAGATTGGCACTTAGGCATTTACTTACAAAACCAAATGCATCAATTATTATTTTCTCTCATAAAAATTGAACAACTTCAATCTATTTTTGATAGCACTTTCCCAAATGCTGAACAGCTGGTTTAAAGACGGCAAGCCACGTTAGAGAGAATCGATGTTCTCAACTACAGTTTTGTAGCTGCATGTACATACGTATATTTTAAAGCACTCTGTCACTCTCCAATCAGTTCTCGTTAAAATGCAGAGATACAAACGCAGTATATAACGTAAAGAATATACTGAACTCTAGTTAAAGAAATCTGCAAGTCACCAGTCGATATTTCGAGTGACCGTATGACATGAACTTGTGACCCAACCTATACCAACTCCTAATTATAGATTTTAGAACGTATCAAAATTGTTAACATTAATATCAAAGATCGTCACTTCCAATCAACAAATTTCTGATTCCGTCTTTGTCATTTATAAATATATTACCGTTATATAAATTCGTTTGACTAAACATTTCAGTATCACATCAAACAGGCTTAAACTAGTTTATAATATAGACGTAATAAAATGATAATTTATAACCTAATATATTGATTTCTCTTTTCCGGTACAAATGACTGGATATTGTAGGTATAGTAGGCAAATGAAATATATTGGAAGTCATATCCTGCTGAGAATAATGAGACAACTTGTGTATCCAACTACTGAAATCTATCCGGATCGCGCATGCCAGAAAGAATTTTCTAATTTCGTGGCACACCTAGCAAGGTTCTTGTTACTTTGAAAAGACAGTTTTTTAAGGAGATAAAATGATCAAACCACTCATATACAAGCACATAAGCATAGATATACACACACTCACACACATACTCACATCTATAGACACACACGACAATGCATGTCAGTGGCTTGGAAAAACGATTTAGTTCACACACTTTTTAGAATATGTGCTTTGTTTGAAGAGATCAAAGGGGATTTAATTACAGTATTTTTCCAGGCTAAATTCACCACTGTTATTATTCCTTAAACTATAAAAAGACTCATAGATCTTTGAATGGCACACGTTTATGACAACAACGGCTGTCAAGTACTGTGACGAGGGGCACAAATACAAAAGCACACTCACACACACACACACACACACACACACACACATACACACACACACACACGCACACACACACACACACACACACATATATATATATATATACATATATTAATAGAAAGGACAACAAAAGAAAGAAAGAGACCTCAATATTATGTAAATAGAGGAATTTATCTGTAAAAATATGTGACACTTATTCAGTAGCCATGATAAAACTCCGAGTTTCGGAAGCCGGGGTGGGAACCCACGCAAACATCACTTCAGTTATCCGGCCATTGAAAATTCCTGTGAAAAATGACCGTTAAACAAAGGGAAATTACTGTGTTGTTGACCGTTATTACGACAAAAGAGCTATAGACCCCTAAGTTAGGGGAGGGGGTAAAGTATGGGAGTAAAAAGGTCTATAGTATACGGGTATACCCGTGTATGCGGGTATATATATGTATATGTACGTATATGTAGAGTTTTTGGCGTGAATGTGGGTGAGCATGTGTGTGTTTCAAGCGAGGGTGGTTTAGTATATACATATACGGATTGAGGCGCTTACGCGAACACTATAATTCTATATCCAAATGCATGTAGATCTACATGTATATGGGCATTCATCTATTTATTTATTGATGACATAATTTCAAAAGCCGTCCTTACTTCTAGGCTTTTCACAACACGTTGTAGTAAAAGATTAATACCGAGCTATTTCTCTATTTTACACAATTTCTCTAACTTATCTACTGCCTCATTTGTTCGTTATTTACTTGAGAGAGATCAATCACTAACACTCAAGTATGTGCAGATAATTCAAAACAATATATTTTCACGTTTGCCACTGTCGAATCCAAATATTTACTGTTTGTGCTCGCAGGTCCCTCAGGCACTCATCTATTTCTTGAAACCGATAAAGAAAAATTCTGCCCGTGGCAAAACATTTATTATGTTCGGTAGTACTTTACAAACCGTTTCAATTTCCCTATATCTACAGGTGGTATCTAAAGATGTGTATCAATACACGCTCGCACACTGGCAAACAAAACTTATCTTTGGGAGTATGAAGGCGTATAAAGCTAAAATGACGGGTTTATACATACATGCATACATATACATATATATATATATATATATATATA
>NC_068985.1:58627948-58632618 GCF_001194135.2 Octopus bimaculoides | reverse complement strand
ATATGTATGTATGTATATGTATATATATATATATGTATGTATGTATACACACACCCACGCTCATATGTATGTATGTATGTCAACAGAAAACCATTTAATCTCCAAATTTATCGTATTATACGCCTCTAAAACCTATCACGTTTCTAATATTAACACTCCCAGGATTCTGGCAGTAATTAAAAGGAAATACTCATAACCATTGTACGTTTTATAATTCCCAATAGTTTTTTGCACTCACATAAAAACAAAATTTGATTTTATTACTCGTCCCTCCATCGCACGTAATTCAAATCTCTTCACATTTTTATAGCAAATTCATCTCTTAACTGTTGAAATGTTATACTTCATTTAAAGACTTACTTTGTTGCTTTAGTTCTTTACCTTTCTCCACCTCCTCGCTGTTTATCTTCTACTAACGACGTTGGAATGAGTATTCTGTGGTCGATATGCTGTGAGTGTTTGAATTACATTGTTACTAAAATGATGCTTTATTTATATAATACCCAATTTATGCCTTATTTAATACATTTACTCTACCATCTGTCATATACTTATTACGTTATATAGTATAATCATTACTATGATTCGAATATAATGACGATAATACCAATAATAGCAATATAATGTCTCAACATTCAACTACTGCATTGCATGTAAAACTGACTTTGTGTCAGATTGTAAAAACAATGACTAGAAAGCTTGACGAAAAGCTGCAATTTATTCTTTTAAATCAGAACTGAGAAACCGTGAGTAGAAACTATATTATAAATAAGAAGTGTCAATCGATAAACTGCCAATAGTTATATAGAAAAAGCTTTAAAGTATTCATACATAATTGTTCCATTGACTGTCATGTTGGACAAATAAAGGGAGGCAGTGGTATGGCAGAATGGTTAGAATCTTGGAAAAATGGCTCGTGTTGTTTATTCCAGCGCTTTACGTTCTGGTATCACATTCCACCAAGATCAAAATTTGCCTTTTATCATTTACATATGGACGATGTAATGAAGCACTATTCAAATACTGACGTCAGTGCTATAGGCTAACTACCCCAGTGATATTTTAGGGCTTGTTTCTACGCTAGAAACAATTTGTGCTAGAGTGACTGATGAGTTGTTCAGAAATCAAACTTTGTCGACGTAAACGTCCATAAAATAGAGTACTAGTCGAGTCAAGGAATCGATATAATTGAGTACTTCCTGCCCACACAACAGCAGATCATACATACATATGACAAACTATGTATTGTTGAGCAAATATGGTACTGGATTGCTAGAATGCTCAACAAAGTTCATTGTGGGACTGGATTAACTTTCAATATATGGGGATTCTAACTCTAATGTAAAAGGCTTGTGACAGGTGTTTTATGGTATTCTGCTTACGAGATAAATTTTGTTGTTCGACTCCTGGGTCGGTTGATGCGTTTTGTCTTTTTCGCGTTGCTCCAGTTTACTTCGTTAAAAATAAGAACCAACCTAGTGCTGGGGCAAACTTTTTTCCCCCACCTGATGTTCCTTTGGATCAATGTTGGAACAGATGAAAGGATGCATATGTATACCCGCGACTGCATAGGCACTTAATAAATATAATTTGCAAAAGCATGATACAAGTACTACTACAAGCCATACACAATTGCGAGTGGCGACTATATACTTTATATTTTTATTTTCAAATCATACTGATAGTGGCTTTTCTTTTCTATTTCCGTAATCGCTAAATAATTATCCTCATCCCTATATAATGCAGTCAATATAATCGAATGAATTGTCAACCAATATTTGAGACATTGTACTACTGTTAGAAAACAATAATTATTTAGAAAAATGCTTTTTAAAATAATAAGATATTATCGCTAACAGTTGTTAGGATGGTTGTATGGTTAAGAAAATCGTTTTGCAGCAACATGATTTCAGGTTCACTTCCCAAGCGAGGGAATTCGAGTAAGTAGCTCCTGATATAGCCTCGAGTGGACTAAATTTAGTAAATGGAAACTGTGAAATCCCGCTGTGTGAGTGTGTGTGTGTGTGTGCCTGCATGTGCGAGAGTGTGAACGTGTGAGTGTGTGTGTCTGTGTATGTATGAGTGTCTGCATCTGAGTGGGTGGATTATATTTTATACAATATATGATATATATTACGTAATATATATATATATATATATATATATATATATATATATATATATATATATATATATATAATATGATATAATATAATATAAATGGCATATAAATATATTCCTATATACATATATATATGTACATACTTACATATATATGTATACATACATGCATATATGGGTACAGGACATAAAAAAACGTTAAACACAACATATATATATAGAAATATATATATATATGCATATGTGTGTGCGTGTGTGTGTGTGTATGTATGTATGTATGTATGTATATACATGTATGATTGTGTGTAAGCGTTTGTGTTTGTTCCCCTCATCACTCCTTGAAACCAGTGTTATTGTGTTTACGTCCCCGTAACTTTACGGTCCGGCAAAAGAATCAATAACACAAGTAGAAAACAATAGTTAACTGGTCCTCCTGTATTTTCTTTTATTGAAAGCCAAACGAAGAGCCATATTCGAAACGTTATACACCTCTTTTATGCATCTTCTACTACGCATCAAGATGATACATTCCATATGAACGTCCCTTTTGACCTTTGCCGTTTTGTTATTGGCTATTTTTATTTCCGATTTACTTATGCGTGTGTGTGTGTGTGTGTGTGTGTGTGTGTGTGTGTGTGTGTGTCAGTGCGTGTGTGTGTGTCAGTGCGTGTGCGTGTGCGTGCATGTGTGGTGCGTGCGTATTTTTTAAACTCGATGTGAAGCATCACATTTATCAATTACTGCTTAATAACTGCTGTTATTTTGTTTACATCCCTGTTCTTAGTGGTTTTGTGTTAAGAGATGTCACATTGTTTTCAGAAATTGTTGTTTAACCTCGTTTTCCTCAAAACTATTGTTGATATACTCAAAACTATGCTATTTATACATAGGTATATATGATGACAAAGTGGTGAAGCAGGTGTATACTTTCTAAATTCAGCAATCACATTGACAAATCTGAAATAGATCTTTGGAAGAACTGATGTTTTTAGATATTACAGTTCATCGCCTCTCATTAAAGCATCGCTCATTTCTTCGACGCAAATTTAATGCACTAAATAACGGTTTATTACTAGAGTTATTTCAAAATTGCTTTGCAATTATTAACCTCTTCTTTACCAAAAATATAAATTACAAATCTTATTAAAGCAACATAAATTTGCAGACTTTGATATCAAAGTTTAGAATTGAAACGATCTCAATGTATTTTGGTGCAATAAAAGAATCTAGAATGAAAGTAAAGATTATATAACACTGGGTTTGATTCCTCAACTTCACGTTTTAGACATATTATTTCTTCAGATGACAAAAGTATACCACAGTTTCTTTATTAATGTCCTCTAGATATTGCATCAAATTGTGATTCAACTACAATATTCTTGGATTTAGCTTAAACATTTCTAAGCTAGTGTACAAGCTTCGTTTTCACTTGATGCTTTTTCAGCTTAGTTTTACAATGGCGGAACATTTACAATATCAACAAGTGAAGATACATCAAAGTTCATCCGGTCTTTTAACAGGTTTCTATTGTGACTTCAAGTTTAGATTTCCAAAAGAGTTAGATATTTGGCTTAATTCGTTGCTCTTAAAACATCCATTAATTGTATTTTCCATGCGCATAGCAAGGTTGGTAGAGTATTGTAATACTATACAAGAAATCAATACTTGTGTCAATAAATATAAGGATTTCCTCGCAGATGGTAGGTAGCCCATCGGTGTCTGATGATGACAAAGTCAGTGTTTTCAGCGATGAGACTCCGCAGTCAAAAGCTGAATACACACAGATGCCCACAGATGTCACAGCAAGTGTCTGTTGACTCGATTCGGGTGGATGCTGCCTTGTGACGCTTTTCAAGACGCTGCATCAAGACAATGTCGCCAGTCCTTTTCTAAGGCAGGTCCTCTTCAAAATACACACTGAGCTGACCGAGAACAGTGGCTTCTTAAAAGAATAAAACCAAACGAACCTCAAGCAAAAACAAGTTTCCAAATCCTTTGATAAAAACAAAAGGCATAAGCAGAAAAGCAACACACCAGAGCACTGGATCAAAACAAGGGATGAAAACAAATGACACACACATGACATCACCAGAAAGTCAATCAACTAGAACGCTGAAGAGTAGACTATGGACGGATAAAAACAATTGATATCATTATAAGTACAATCATAACTTGAATCTTTACCTTAAAAACATATACAAAGCAATATTAACATAAAACAGCCCAAAGAGCAAAACTAGCTGCGATGAATCCTCCTTCATGCACTACAGCACAAATTGAAAAACGAAAAACAAGAAAAAGAAAAATCTTCCCTTACTTTTTCCTTTCTTACTCTTTTAAAAACGTCATCTATCTAATTGTTAATATAACTCAATATTAATGAACTTTTAAGGCAGCAAGCTTCTAGAATCGTTAGCACGAAAGGCAGAATGCTAAGAGGGATTTCGTCCGTCTCTAAGTTCTGGGATCAAATTCCACCAAGGCCGAGTTTACCTTTCAACCTTTAAAGCGTCGCTGAAATTAAGTGTAATCGAAATTGCTGGCCTTGT
>NC_068985.1:58612539-58627021 GCF_001194135.2 Octopus bimaculoides | reverse complement strand
TATATATATATATATATCTCTCTCTCTCTATATATCTATATATATATGTGTGTGTGTGTGTGTGTGTGTGTGTGTGTATGCTTGTATGTATGTTGAATATTTGCATCTGATCAGTTTGCCATGCTAAGGCTTTGTTTATTATTATTGGATACGTGTTCTATTTATAATGAAATTTTTATTTTACTCATATATCAATACCTGTTTTATCTGGTTGTTTTATAAATATTAATGTCTTAATATCAAATTAGCAACTGTGGATTTTTGAATGATATCATAAGTTTCCTCTGCTTGCATATGTCGGATTTACAATTGAATTATGTTTCAATTAATTACATACAACAATATTAGTTAATTACAAGATTGCAAGTCTCTTTACGCCTGCGTATAATATTATGTAAATGTTATGAAATACCCATTGTATTCATATGATTGGATTTTTGTATTAGATTTCCACTACAGTTAATTTTGCTGACATTGAAGTTCATGTATTAATATTCTGCTCCGCGTTATTCCTGCAGCAGTTTCATAACTGAAAGCCGCAATCTATACTTCGTCGCTTGTTGAACGATAAAGATAACGTCAGTTCTCTTAAATTATTAATCACATCCATATTTAGAACGAATTTTCTCTTGTTGCATATGGTATCGTAAGTTGTCGAATATGTATAAGTTGATTCGATTGTAACATTTACCAACTTAAATTTTATTTTGTAAGGTTAATGGTACACTGACAGTGATAAATATACCTTATATATTGTGTGTAATAAATATCCACAGTAAAATAGGTATCAACACGGGACACTTTTCTTTTACTCTCTTTAGTCATTGACTGCGGCTATGCAGGAGCACCGTCTCGAAGGATTTGATCTACCAAGTCGACCCCAGTACGTATTGCAATGGTACTTTTTTTCGAACCATTAAGATACAAGTGACATAAACAAACAAACACCGGTTATTAAGCGGCGGCGAGAGGATACAACAAACACAAAGCACATGCACACACGAGTGTGTGCAGATACACACAAGTACGCACACACACACACCAACACACACACAGACACAGACACACACACACACACACACACATACAAAACTGACTTCTATACCGTTTCTGTCAACTAAATTCTCTCAGAAGGCATTTGATGATCTGGGGCCAGAGCTATAGTAGAAAACACTTCCCTAGAGTGCAGCACAATGGAGCTGAACCCGAAACTATATGGTTGGAAAGCGGTCCTCCGAACTGTATATCGTTGCCAGGTTATTTTTAAATGAGTTGAATTTTAAAATAAATTTAATTTAAAATAAATTACATTCATTTGAACAAGAAACAGGATGAAGAACTGGACGTTGTCAGTGCTGCTAACTTTTTGTTTTTTCGATCTCACATGGTATTTCTTAATTTAGGGTTTGATAAATGTAACATATCCATATTTTGCGTTAGGGATTTATCGAGGGGAAGCTAAATGAAGTGACCTCTAATCATTCCGAAAACTGTTAAGCTGTTCGTATATTCGGTTGGTTTATCTTATGCTAAAGAGGGCATGTCCAATACTATCGAAAAATATGAGACCAACTACAATTTCTCAATTATATCAGCTAATTCCCCATAAAATTACAAACTGCACCCTTTAAGAAGAAATAGTATCTTACATAATACATTGCCGCCCATATCATACAAAATGGGTCCGGCTAGTTGCGAATCGAATGTTTTTTTTATCAGATAGACTGATAAGCAGTAACAACTATAACAGCAACAACTAGCAAAAACTATAACCACTACAGAAGCAAGTAATAGAAAATAATTATCAAGGAATAAATTAATGCAATTCAAATATACGAAATGGAATCAACATAACCAGCTCAATAGCCATTAATGAACAAACATACAAATGTGAGAGGTCCGGAAAAGAAGCTAAAACTTCACCAAAATATCAATACCCCAGGCGTCTAAAATAGCACCCCTCAAATAACGGTGAAGAAAAAGGAAGACATCAAACGGGGGAAGACAACAAAAGCGGTAAGTAAAAGTAATTTTTTTTTTTAATGGATTAAAATACACAGAAACTTAACTGGAAAGCAGTAAACAAAATGTGGACCACTTGTATATTTTACATAAAGGATGACTCTTGGTATGGAGAAATAAGGACAAATTACCGATATATTCATTACAAATTCGGATGGAATAGGTCTCAAATAGGTAACTATTCCACACATAATTATAACAGTACACAGAAAGGCCACAATAAAATTCTAGCAGTAAAGAAGAAGCAAAATGCACCACGTACACTCATTGAAAATGATATGCAGATGCAGTGTGAACCGCAGTGAACGAATCGGTGAATATTTTAGCTGTGGCACAAAAGATAGTATACCAGCTGTCATGGCCACAAAAATAACTAAACAAAATTCATGCTCGCACAAAAGATTATCGTGTATTATAGGCCTAAAAGACCTTCGTTACCACAGACCCAATCCCAAACATCTCACCAATAATACAGTTAATTTGTGTGAATTATTTCTACACGTAATCAAAGCATGCCTATATCACTTACCAAAATACATCTGTCTGAAGATATAAACAATGCGTAGATACACATACCCAAGTGTGTTCTGTTTTGCACAGGCAGAAAAAAAGCTGTACATAGGAGAAGATGCTACACTCTTAACCATTTTGTCGCATTCAGACTCAGTTTATGAAGCACATATAATGTATATAAAGCAATTCAATGTAATAAAATGTACACTGCGTCCGTGTGACACCTTAAATCACGTTGCAAAATTTAGGAAAGCTTTAAAATTATAAAAGAAGTATGAATGAAACTAAATCAAAACATCAGTGTTCTTCTGATGTGACTGGAACTACTCCAACATTAGTTGGCCATAATGTCAGGAATGACAAGCAAAAAGAGCAAAATCCCTGCTTGATCTTACAAAGAGTATATTTATGGAAAACTGTTCTATACCTACCCAGGGACCAGAATCTGGTCCACTGCTTGACCAATAAAGTGGAATTTAGCCAAAATATGAATGTGTTGCCAACAATACACTCAGACTACAACATAACAGAATCAGCAATTTATGGACCCAAACTCCTCAAAGATGTATAAAATACAAGATCTATCCAAACGCTTTCGAGCCTGAATTTCTACATGGCTATCCAGAAATCGATTCGAAAAGAGATCCTCAAGTAAAATCGGTCGCAAAGTCTCTCTTGCAATTAAGCAAGCTTGATGAGTTCTTAAACATTGAAAATGCACACAGGGAAAAGTCAACTATTTATTACATCGACATAAAAGATTTATCGGCAATTGAACTCGTACTCGGCGGCGGGGATTTTTAAATTCTTTTAAAGACATGCAAGAAAACTATAGCCAAATCACTGCAGATATTTTTTCTTGAGTTTCATCGTAGATAGTAAACTTCCCAAAATTTTAAAAGAAGGTATTATAATCCTGTCTACAAAGGAAGGAGTAGAGTAGGTGTTAACATTTATAGGCCTATCTCTCTTATCTCACATATCAATACAACTAGGGAACGCATTATCAGAAAGAAGCTGATCACGTTGTTAGAAGGAAATGACCTGCTTCCTAATACGCAGCACGTCTTCCGCCAGGAAAGAACTGCCTCACACAGCTGCAACAGCATTATGATTGGTTACGAAAACAACCGCACGACCATTCAAATGTGAATATATCAAGCACCTTTACTCAGGCTTTCGAAAACATCTATTACTGGATGATATGAGATAAACTGCTTTACCATGGTATCCGTTGTTAACTAGGAGAAGAGCTACACGACTTTCTAAAAGTGACGAGTAAGGCAGATGCAGCCAATAGTAGTCTCTCCTAGGAGACATCAATATTCCTCTAAGATCTCCTAGGAATTGCACTGAGATCACTAATAGTGGTGGCTGCTCTCTCATATTTATCTTCATTCATTCAGTCATCTACTCTTACCAGCTATGATCAAGATACAAAAGTATCGCAAGATACCTCAAATCTACAAAAAGATGTGAACTCATTATACAAATGGGTTGAAGTCAACAATTTATTTCCCAAAGCTGACGAGGATTCAAGCACTGCAGTGTTGACACACGAACAGATTTCCATCAGAATAGACAGAAACAGAGAGTATTGCAGTATAATAGGTAGTGTCAGCGCGTAATCTAACATTTCGCACGAGTGGTGATGTGTCATTCCATGTGCAGATGATTAAGATGCCAATAATGTGGAGGCAACAGTCTGGATGAATTCTGAGACCATTCAGAAAATATAAAAAGAAAACATGCTGCACCTATGGAGACTTCTCGTGCTGCGTTGCCAGGATTGCTGCTCCCAGTTACGGCCACCATAATCCGTAAGTTTAACAGCTAAGTTCTAGGCAATACAACACCTCTATAAGAATCGACTACGAAAGAGGAACTACTGGGAGAGGCTGAAAAATCTGAGAAAATATACGCTCTGCAGCAAAGAAGCGAAAAATATACATTGATCTATCTATCTATCTATCTATCTATCTATCTATCTATCTATCTATCTATCTATCTATCTATCTATCTATCTATATGTATATCTAGCTACTTATATTAAAGTATATGTTTCTCTCTCTCTTTTCTCCCTCTTTCTCTCTCTCTCTCTCTCTCTCTCTCTCTCTTTGTTTCTTTGTCTGTATATATCATTCTTTCAGTTGTAAGAATTTTAAAAATTGATGCTAAAAGCTTTAAACATTCATTAGTGTTAGATTACAATATTTACTTTTGTATTGATAGGAAGGAAATATTGTTCCCTGCTTCTCAATCAGTAGTTGTGTTTTTTTTGGACATTAAGCACCATCGAAGAGAATCCTCAGATTTACTTCTGCAGAACGGTAAGTATTGATTTCTTTTTACCATCCTGTGCCACAGTCAATTTATACTATGTCTCAAAGAGTGTACGTGTCAAGTATTTTCATTTGAAAACGTAATATTTTAATGATGCATAAGATTACATGGAGTTATTGATTACACAAAGGCTATTCACACACACACACACACACATATGCATGTATGCAAGAAAGCTATAAAGGCACACCTATCTGTATGTGTACATGCATGTATACACATTCACGTGTGTGCGTAAGTATATACGTACATCCACACTTATATTTATCTAGTGAATACGAATATATATGTATGTATGTAAGTATATATATATATAAACACACATAAACATACACATATTACATATATATATACGTGTATATATATATATATATATATATATATATAATGTATACTCTTACATAAAGCACAAACTCTTAAAAATATATGGCTGTGTGCACGTGTGTGAACGCAAATCTATGCGTCCGTGTCCGTGTGAGTGTGTGAGTTTAGTGTGTGATTATGTGTGTGCTTTGTGTGCATGTGTGTTGGTGTGTTCACAGCTGATATTTATATAACTTACCATGTATGTTGAATATATGTTTATCGTTCAATATGATACTTGTGTTGTCAACTAAACTATAAATTATGATTCCTTCGCACCAGTAGATATCTTTAGCGACATCAGGTAAAAGCCACCATCAATAACGTCAAAGTAGATTTTTTCAAAAGGTTTATTTATGTATTTATTTATTTATTACTTTCTGTTTTATTCTTATGAGAAGATAAATATCTTTCTTGTATTGGTCGTTTTAAAATGGTTTAATATCTGGCCTGCTTTTCATTAAGAAAGACACAGAAAATATTTTAAGCAAAAAGAAAAAAGACCAAAGGAAAATGTATTTATTTACTTCTATCGCGTCTAATGTTACAGGGGAAGCCAGTTGTAAAAATATTTCTATCGGAGATGACCTGCCTTCTACTCCTCTTTGCATGACATATTTTCTTTAATTATGTAGCGTTCACAAAGTTGTAAGTAGTGTTTTGTTTAGTCTACAATGAGACGTCAGTAGTGCTTTCAGTGCAGTGGTTCGTAGTTGTGAACATTGCATTCGTATTTTCATCTAATTGCATTCCATTTGTTTCTAGCTTGCTGCTACTGTTTCACTTACGTTATATGTTCAACAAGGGAAACAAGATAAAGTGTATATAGATTCTCCCTTACGAAGAACCCATCCTTCCTTCCTTCCTTCCTCCATGCCTGAAGACTTGCAGTAACTGAGTGCCCTTTGTGATCACGTTAACTGAGATGTGGTATCTTGGAGCAGTAGTTGGCTCCAGTTACAGACTTTGCAGGTTTCTTTTTGTGAGTATACTCTGCCACACAATAAATATTACAAAATTGTCTCTTAGGTGAATCCAGAAACTCAAATGTTTGGTGATTAAATTCTGAGAGAATGATCAAGGTGCAGTGATCGGTGCTGGGTTATTCTTCACTGGACTCTATTTGTAGAGCTTCCTACGTTTGAGAAAACGTACTGCTCCTCTTGAGTTTCCATTGTCTCCCGATCTGTCTTGAAATGTGAACTCCTGCAATGAACAACTTCCCTTTGTAAAGCCTGCCACTGACGGAGAGTTTGATAATGGGAGCAGGTATGGATTTGCTGGAAGGTTTTACGCATGAATATACATGAGAGTGGTATAGGGATGCTGGGCCTCATGGTCCCTTGTTCGACTGAACAGGTACTATTGAGGAACATTGATGCCATCTCTAGTTAGATAAGGGCCAATGAATCATTACCTGCTTATCACCCTTCATCTTAGATTCTGAACAAGAAACTGCTCGCTCCTCTCAGGACATTCCACTGAACTCCAGATTGTTTGTACATCCATTGCACAGACTCTTCCGAGATAAAACATCCATTGTGCAGACCCTTCCGAGATAAAACAACACACGAATGAAGAATGGAGAATAAGATGGTCACCATCAAGTTGGATCTGTTAATTGCTAGCAAGTAAGTTGCCATAAGAAGACATGCGTATTGTTTGTTAAGCAACGAGTGAATTTATTTAAAGTTTTCTGGAAGTATACATAAACCTATAAATAGAATCATATTAGCATGTTTATTCCGACAATATCAACTTCACCTGTATCCTTTTGGAGTCGATGAAATAAGTACCAGCCAAGCAGTACGGTCGACCAGCTCCCTTCTCCAAAATGGCAGGCTTCTTTTTGCCTTTAGTATTAAGTGTAATATTAGTGAATGCTCGTAATTTTTTATTTACTCCGTTATGCTTATTTTGAAACAATAACTGTTCTATATCAATGAAGATTTCTTACGCTCTCTTTCAAAAACAGAGAGAAAGAGAGCGAGAGAGAGAAAGAGAGAGAGAGAGAGAGAGAGAGAGAGAGAGAGAGAGAGAGAGAGAGAGAGAGAGAGAGAGAGAGAGAGAGAGAGAGAGAGAGAGAGAGAGAGAGAGGCGTAGCATCGATGCAATGGGAGTCAGTAGCAATATATACCTGGCTGGTTTCTACGGAGGAGGCGTGAGAATCAATGTGAGTTGGTAAAGGAAAGCAGTTACCCTGGATCTTTAATGACGAATTACTAATTGCTGTACGAAACATTCGCGTTTTTAGGTGATATTCCAATATTGAAGCAAAGTCTTTGACATGATTGTATGATCTAGTATGAGAGATGGAGAGAGAGAGACAGAGAGGGAGAGAGAGAGAGAGAGAGAGAGAGAGAGAGAGAGAGAGAGAGAGAGAGAGAGAGAGAGAGAGAGAGAGAGAGAAAGAAAGAAAGAATGTCAGGAACAAAGGGTGAGAGAAAGAAACAGAGAAAGACAGAGAAAGAAATAGAGAAACAGAGACAGAGAGAGAGTGAGTCATGATTGCTGGGCTAAGTGTACCTTGGGAAGGCAATATAGACCGGGCAAGTAGAAGACAGTGCTTAAGATATGAGCATTCTATACAGAGCGTGTATGGCAATAAACATAGGGTATAACTTGCAGAAGCAGGACACTTTGGATCTGAAGTTTAATCTATGATTTGGTAAGGCATTGTCATTGAGTTTCCGAAGAATAGCAAAAGAATAATTTAGAAAATGCGGAGAGAAATGGGGAAATGGCTGACACATTCCAGACACGTGTAACATACATCCAACTTTACACTCTAGTACATAGAGTGTAACAAAGTTGTACCATTTCAATTCTTCAACATCATCACAGTCATCACCATCATTACCATCTTCGTCATCGGTCTCATCGTTTTCGTCTTTGAAATGATCATTCATCATCAACATCATGATCATCATTCAACGTCCGTGTTGGCATGGGTTGCTCAGTCTGAGGGGTTCCAATGCATCCAAGGACTGTATCGGACAGCATCACCTGCTTTGGCATGATTTCTATGGCTGGATGCCCTTCCGGGTGAGGACACTCTGGTCTTGTGCTGCTAGGATGAATCATTCTGTTTCGATTTTCAACCTAACATTCTCCAGTAACTCATGGGTTCGTCTTTTCTCTACATCAGTTGCCCCAGTTCGTTTCGGGTATGGTTCATGCAATGGTTTTTCTTTCCTCAGTTTTGATTTTCCTCTTTCGCTTTAGTTTTACACTTATCATTATCATAACCAGGCAGGTTAAGCTCTCGTCTGTATTTATATGCCACCTTTGAGATTGAGTGCAGTTTCTTAATTTGTTCACGCTGCCTTGCCAGCTGTATCATCCAGTCGGTGTTACATTGGATGTACACCCGAGGTGCTATCGTGGTCGTTTCGCGGGAAATAGAACCTGTGGACGTCGGATTTTGGGTGGTGCATCCTGTTAAGAGTCAGCACTTTCCTGGTCTTTATTTCCATACGCTGGAGATCACTCGAATTCCAACTAATGACGTTAAGGCTATACTGGACAACTGATGCCACCAGGGAGTTTACAGCTGCAATATTATTTTAAAGATTCAACTCAGTATTCAGGATATTTCTGAAACGTCTATAATACTTCTTTATGATAATTATGTTGTTGTTGTTGTTATTATTATTATTATTATTATTATTATTATTATTATTATTATTATTATTATTATTATTATTACAATCATGATCATCATGATCATGATCATCATTATTATTATTATTATTATTATTATTATTATTATTATTATTATAAATTAATTTATGTTTGACGTTTGCTTTGCATTTCTACAAGTTGACTCCAAGTTTCACCCAGAGACCTCAAGAGACAACATGTTCATGTTGATGTTATGCCTTGGGTGCCATATATGTGGTTGTGTACATAGTATGGTTCAAGAGAATGTTTAAGAAACCATAAGAAAATTATGAGTTTGTTTTAAAATTTGAGATTACATAGTCAGTATTTTACGTAGGATATGGGCAGTTCCCATAAGCACTATCTTTTGAATTTATGCCATTTTGGGTTTTCCTGGTATCTGAGCTAGGTAGCAATAAGTCCCTTTTGTTAAAATCATATCTGTTGTCATAAGTGCCTTAGAAATGAGTCTTAGGGCACCTATGATAACAGGTATTGTTTTTCTCTTCAGATTCCACATTTTGCTAATTTCTATTTCAAGATCTTTATGCTTGCTCACTTTTTGGTAGGTCTTGACAGATACGTTTATATCGATTGGGACAGTCATATCAATGAGGAGGCACGATTTTTGTTTTAGTCTTCAGGTTCCACATTTTGCTAATTTCTATTTCAAGATTCTTATACTTGCTCAGTTTTTCGTAGGTCTTGACAGATACATTTATGTCAGTCTGAGCGGTGAAATTCCAGAGGAGTGAGTTGTGATTATTTTCAAGCACTGGAAGTGGTTTGTGTTGCTACTAGTTTTTATCATGGGGCAGGTCAAGTTTTTGGAAATTACTCAGTAAATATATTGTACTACATTATCATCCCTGCTGAGATACTTTGTAGGCGCAAGAAGACTACACATGGAGACAACATGATCAATGGTTCATTATTATTATTATTATTATTATTATTATTATTATTATTATTATTATTATTATTATTATTATTATTATTATTATCATCATCATTATTATTATTATCATTATTATCATCATCTATGTTATATATATATTTTTAGTCCTGGTCTTTTTGTTATGAATATTTTTTATATCATACCTAATGCGCCCACTATGATAGGAATTGTTTCTGTTTTTAGATTCCACATTCGAGTTGTCTCTATTTCCAGGTCTTTGTATTTTGAAAGTTTCTCCATTTCTTTTAGAGAAACGTTGTCATCTGTTGGTATTGATACATCAATTAGAAAGCATTTATTTTCAAAGTGATCTCTGACATATTGGCCTTAATTTCTCTATTTGTATGTATTGGCATATCCCATACTATTGTTGCTCTCTCATTTTCTGTTACCTATTCTGGCGCGTGCGCATACCAACTTTGTTTATGTTGTTATTCCATAGTGTTGCATAGCCTCCAGTGTATGTAGGTTCCAACTCTGTCGTGTCTGTGAATATATTCCTTCTTAGCCTGGACATGGCAGCCAGAGACAATATGGTTTATTGTTTCTTGTCCAGCTCCATATATTCTGAAGTTACTTCATATGTTTCTTTTCATTATATGTTTTTGGTAATTTCTGGTGGGGAGGCTTTGGTCTTGTGCTGCAATTAAAAATCCTACAGTCTTTGATTTGAGTCCTGAGCCATTGCTGCGATTTTGCTTTGTCTATTTCTTTTGCGTTTAGTTTAGCCCGGTATTTGTCATGGCTTTTCTTGCCATCATTTTATCATCATCATCATCATTATTATTATTATTATTATTATTATTATTATTATTATTATTATTATTATTATTATTATTATTATCATTGTTATTACTCTGTGCGCGTAAGCGAAAGCATGGTGCTGTAATTACTCGTCTTGGTCGGTTTGTCTGTGTGTTTGCAAAAGTACTGGAAAATGGCTCAACAGATTTGCACCAAATTTGGCAGAAATACTCACTGGGTGAGTAGGTCGAAATGATGAAAATTTGGTTTGATTATCTTCAAACATACATAAATACATACATGGATATGCAAGTGTGTGTTTATGCATATTTGTTTATATGTGTGTACAATGATGAATTGTACACACACACACACACACACACACACACACACACACACACACACACACACACACACACTCTCTCTCTCTCCCTCTCTCTGTCTCTCACACACGCACACACGCATATATCTGCATACATATATAGTATATATGTGTGGGTGACGGTGAAAGTGAGAGAAAGATAGTGCTTAGATCTTACTCTCAAGTGAGTATGATATCTTTGCTTGTGACTCTCTCTGACGTTTGACCGTTGAATCATCTGAACATCGAAAATATGATATCTGGATGCGGAGACATACACCAACAGTCTGCTGGTATTCTGTTTCAGTAGATTAGACTAGAACAAATGAAGTATCTCCGTCTAAGAAAAACATACGTTATTTGTTTCAGGAATAGAACCATGGATATTGCGGTTATGAGTCTTTCACGGCAAATACTAGGGTAATTTGTTTTGAATGTGAACCGCTCAGTTTAGGGCGACATTAATATTCAGCTGTTAAATGTTATCAAAGTAGGTTATTAATGAATACAACAGAGAGGATAGGAGAGAGAAACGAATTTTGAGGAAGACCAGATCTTCGTGAGGTGCCTTTCAGGACTATTATTTATTAAAAAAACATAACATCTTTCATCACTCAGCTGTGTAAGCAAAGAGGAAGAATACTGTGCGAAATCATGTTTGTAATAACGTAAAAAGTGCATAAGTTTGCAAGTGGTGGTATGGTTTGTATCGAGTGGATACGTATATTGAGATGTTGGTGGGGGTCTCCTGCAGTACGGCTATGCCAATCTCGTCTCTTTTAAGAGGAAAAAAAAACTAACTGAAACAATTTTCGTATCAAGAAAGTACCATCACACCATAGATTCCTAGACATGGTCAGGATTGAGATAGAGTCTTTACAATTACTTCAAACACCAGGCTTCTACGCGTAAAAGCTCAATCCTACCATCACTAGAATAATATAACAACAGATTTTGACGTTCTACATGGTTCATTTGAGAAACAGAGTATTGCTCTGACATCTGGAATTACATACTCACTTGCTTGACTAATACATTTAACGTTAAAATAATATATAAATATATTCATAGTTCTGATATATCCCATGACGGAGGAGATTTGGAAAAACCAAAACTACTTCGTAGCATTTCTTCCTGACTTTACGTGCTGAGTTCAAATCCCGCCGATGCCAACTTTGCCTTTAATCTATAAATCAAGTACTGTCCCCTCTTATCGTCTCTCCTTAAATTTGCTGGCCTTCAGCCATGCACTGGACGAGTGTCCTTTTCAGTGGGCTTGATGCACTTTCGATGACTTATACACCATGGTAAAAAGATAACAGGCCAAATGAACGCCAAGACGCAAGAAAAATAATAAACACATGTACTGTATAGGACAAAAGGGTTGTGAATATGAAGTGTTGATATGTATGGTACATAGTGACTTAGCTAGTGGGCGTGTGGTCAATTTTCAGGTCAATACGGGTCAAATTATACTTTAGTTGAAACGCAACAAAGTAGCAGCGTCACATGTAATATAATTACTGATAATAGGAATTTTCATTATATTTTCAAAAAAATGAGAACCATCAATTCATGTAGATACAACACAATTTCGGCTCGAAGAGTGGAGTACAACTTGGAAGACGACGTATAACCGAAGAAGTATGGAGCGTATAACGGCCGAATTGTGGATAATATATCAATTCTAATACCAGCAGTAGAATGAATCTATCTTTATATAGTGATAATGTAAGAAATTTTTCAGTGTATAGGTATAGAGAGATATAGTAGCACCCAAGGTCTAAAAGATACATACATACATGCATACATAAATCCATACTTACAAATAGATATATATATATATATGTGAGTGTGTGTGTGTCTTTATGTCTGTGCGTGTGTGCGTGCGTGGTAAGTGGGTGCTCATAAATGTGTTTTGTGTGTATGTGTGCGTATGTGCATGTGTGTGCGATTGCACATGTGTATACCTTTGTTTATGTATATGGTTGTACGTATGTGCTAGTGTGTATGTAAGTATATAATTATCCATATGAACATTAACTTTTACATCAGGAGATAATTGACGTTACAGAACATATTCGCGTATATTATTCATTGTTCTAACGAGTGAATAAATTGGCTCAACCTCAAATTTACGTAGCATCGCTTATATATAATCTGGTAGCTTAAAAGCTGTACTCCGTGCAAACTTGGTATGGGCTAATTGGGCCTGCGGCCCCAAACTGAAGTGGGGTGAATAGCATGACTATAATACCTCTATGACTATATACCCCGGTGGTATTGGATCAGAGTTTAAGGAGGGATTAGAATTTAATTCTGTAATGCAATACCCAAGTTCTTATCTTGACGTAAAATTAACGAAATAAATGTCATTTATCTTCCCCTTGACCTCTGATGTCATCTGACAAAAGCCAACGAAAATGGCCGCTAGATGTAGCAACCTAAATGCTTTTATATCACATCCCAGTGCTAGATGTTCAAGAACCAAATGAAGGGGAGATTTTCAATCCTGGGATCATCCTGATTCTAAGAAGTTATATGTCTATGTAGAGTAGGGGTGGGGAAAACTCCACCCTCGAGCCAATTTTGTTGTGCGTGCAGGCTTGTATACTCGTATGTACAAAATATAGGGAATTTTTCGATTATAAAATTTATGCAATATTCGCATACCTATTCGCGACATAGGTCGCGTTTCCACCACGACTTAAAACGGTTAGACTCGAACAGAAAATCGTCCTGTAATTGCCATTTGAACGGAAATTTTGTTTTCACTGTAAAACACGTATTGCTAGGGATGCACCACCCTCTTGTGACCCTAGTACACTCCAAAAGAAAACTATAGAATACCTCATAAGTAATATAAACGCCCTAAATTCAGGGCCTTCGTTAAAGAAAAAGTTACGCGTAAATTTAATGCCTTAAACTCATCTTTATTAATGTATATCGAATTATACATATATACAAGATTTATACAGATATAAGAGTTAGAATTTGTGATCCGCACGCTAAGCTTTTCCTTTCGGTATTTTTGCCTGCCGCACTAAAACTGGATGTAGAGCACTACTACTTGATATAGAGCAAATGTAGACTGAGATACAGAGTCCCAGACGGACAGACAAAATGTTGCTTTTTTTATTATAGATGACAATCTACATGTAACTGACGAATATGTATAATACTACCTACACCCCACCCAATCATATATGTATATATATATATATATATATATATATATATATATATATATATATATATTGTCAATCCAAACATAAACAAGCAAGAGAATACACGAAAAAAAAACAACAACGCGAGGACGTGGAATAAGTACAGTGTTATTGGACGCTCAGGAAAGGAAAGAAAAGAAAGAGGATTCCACGTTTCGAGCGGAACTCTTCATCAGAAATATAGAAAAGTCCAAAGAAGGGGAAACGGAGAAAGAAAATCGCCAACGATACACACGCTGTCACATATTGAAAAATATATATATATACATATACATACATACGCACATA
>NC_068985.1:58610875-58612269 GCF_001194135.2 Octopus bimaculoides | reverse complement strand
CAATTTCGAAAGAAAAAAAGTAGTAATAATAATAATAATAATAATAATAATAATAATAATAATAATAATAATAATAGTAATAATAAATAAATAAATAAATAAATAAATAACTAAATAAATAAATAAACTAACAATATTTAATAATGTGAGAACGAATCATTTTATATTCTGATTCAGTTTCTGTCGTCTCTTGTAGATTGTCAACACTGATCTAAAACTTTCGATTGTGTTCATAGAAATATAACAGAACAAATCATATAAATGTATAAGTACAAAGACATTGCAATGCACTGGCTCACTCTCACACGCATAAACCTCAGTATATATACATATATACAGGGTGCGTAAGATATTTGAGGACATAACTTTTGGGGGTATTGCTGCATTTTTTGCTAACTTTCTATAATCCTTGTTTCAGAAAATAATAATGGCAGACCCGCAGCTTACTCAAGAAGTGAAGAGGAATTCTGTAATTGTTGTTAGAAATGCTGAGCATAGCGATTTAGAAATATCTCGATTTTTAAAAGTGACCAGATCTTTTGTGGACAAAGTTTGTAAGGAACTAATGAATGATGATGGAGCCCTATCACCAGTATCAAAGCATAAAAAACATTCTAAATTCACTGAAATCATCAGAACACTTGAATTTATCCAGCACGTTCAACAAAGCATTTCCGAGAAATTTCATGAATTCTATTGCAAAAGATCTCCATGTGTCAGATGGCGCAGTCCGATATGTTGTCCACGAAGACGTCAGGTATAAGTCTTATATAATGAGGAAAGCTCAATTTGTCAGGAAAAGCAAAAGAAAATCACTACATAAGATCTAAAAGGCTTTTAAACAAACTGAAAAATCCAGCAGAAGAAGATTTGATTTGGTTTGTCTCAAACGAGAAAAATTTCGACTAAGATCATAAGTTAACAGAAGAATTGACAGATGGTTATGTACATACCCTTTTGAAGTTCCATGTATTATGCATAAAAAATTTCCTGCAACTGTCATGCTTTTAGGCGTTGTCAGCAATGGAGGACAAGTGATGCTTCTTTCCACAAGGCTTTAGAGTTAACTCTGCCGCCTACATTGAGGCCTTGCAAACAATTGTTAAGCCCTCTATAGACAGAGTATGCAAAGGAAGGCCATATGTGTTTTAGTAAGACACTGCACTATCGCACATGGCTCTAGTAACACAGGAATGGATGGCATAAATCCTAAAATTTGGCCTCCTAATTCCCCAGATCTCAATCCATTGGACTATTACATGTGGAGCGTTTTTGAGAGAGAGAGAGAGAGAGAGAGAGAGAGAGAGAGAGAGAGGTCAATGAACATGCCCATAACACGAAATATTCTTTGAAAGGTGCCATAGTCAGTGTAATGTCCAAAATGAACCAGGGCC
>NC_068985.1:58604690-58610615 GCF_001194135.2 Octopus bimaculoides | reverse complement strand
TATATGTCAGCAGCTATGCCCGGTTTCACCCGGTCGGTTTGGATGATGTGGCTGTAAAACTTGGTCTGTGTAGGCATTCGACACGTTTGGGCACGCTTACAGTAAAAAACTGTCATGTTTCTGTGGAAGACATCACGCATGTGATTAGTAGCTGTCCTAAAATGACGTCACAGTACTACCTCCTTATGCGGCACAATGTTGTCGCCAAAATTTACAATGCCATCCGCAAAAATGACTGTCCTGAAATAAACTTAGAAAATGCATCTGTTATGGAATGCATTCATTAACACCAACTCAAGGAATAATGATGGAATATTCCCATTAAAACGACTGTCAAATGTAAACATAAGAGGCGTAATATTGTTTAGAACACAGGGGCAAAGGTATGTACCGGCATAGAGGTCATCTGCCCTGCAGATATAAATATCTCCTTGAAAACCAAAGTAAAAGAGGATAACTATGGACAACTGCTTTGAAACCTCCAACTTCTATATCCAGACTATTAATTCATATTCATACCAATAGTAATCGGATTACTAGATTTTGCTAATAAATGCTTAAAGGAAAATATTGGTAAACTGTGATTTTCAGAAAGAGAAATCGAACGGCTAATTCGTACATTACAATTGCAATCTGTGAGTTAGAAAGTAAAAATATGCAAGACTTTTCTCAAGTTCCAAATGTAAATTTGTCTCTCTTAACTACATCCCAAAGATGGCGCCTTGTAAATTTGTTGGAAACCGGCTTCCTCCTCAGTGGAATATTTATAATTACTGAAAAATAAGATACATACATATTACATACATACATACATACATGCATGGATACATACATACATGCACAATGAACTCGAAGCGACTAGGAGACTATTTATTGAAAATAAGATGAATACTATCTCCGACTTTGGAGCCACAACTATCACCTCAGTTTACTGGTTAATTTCCAGATAAATTAACCGAGGAAGTCTTTTACTTACGATTGTTGTGATTTTCGACTGAAACGCGAACTTACCATGCAGAGAGCTACTACAAACAATATGGCTGGTCACAACATCGACAACAACACAACCGAGGAACAAAACGAAAGCAACAGCTCCACAGGTAAACAGATTCTGCTCAGCTGTATTTATTGAAGAAAACCGTAATTACAAAACTCATTTCTCCTGGAGTTACGATCTGAATACTGGTCTATTCAACAATTACAAAAAAGGGAAACAAACTTCCCTGTTGGCCATATGAATCGGCTGAAAAATATTGAGACGACTTGCATCCAGAATTTACGCCAACAAACAATATTTGTGAAACAAGAGAAGGTTAGTGACTGTATTACAACCAACACATACAGCATTGATGGTGATACCCTTGTCATTGTGAACCCGAAATTTCAGGATGGAAAAGCACCTGGAAGAGACTCGATTGCTGGATATTGGTAAAATAAACGAACCTTCTACCAACCATATCTTATCAACCTGTATCAGCAAGCTCTCAAATAGAACAGTAGCATACCACACTGGTTAACTGTGGCAGAGACATAATTTAACCTGCAAATGCAGAACCAACAACATAGCGAGAAAATATCCGTCAATTTCATGGCTTAATGTATAAGATACATACTGCGTTTTTTCTCCAAAACCATTGTGAATGTAATGACACCATCACAACAGAACACGAAATTGGGAAGAAGAGAGCGTGAGGATGTGCCGAGTAATTGTTAATCAACAAACATGTGATGTCAGGAGTGCGGGAGCATAAAGGAACCTAGTTTCATATTTCATTATTTCCCACAAGGGGCTAAACATAGAGGGGACAAACAAGGACAAACAAACAGATTAAGTCGATTACATCGACCCCAGTGCAAAAATGGTACTTATTTAATCGACCCCGAAAGGATGAAAGGCAAAGTCGACCTCGGTGGAGTTTGAACTCAGAACGTAAGACAGACGAAATACTACTAAGCATTTCGCCCGTCGTGCTAACGTTTCTGCCAGCTCGCCGTCTAAAGGAACCTAGTTTCAATGTGGCTAGACTACATGGATACTAGAAGCCCTTCAACTTGCTAAAGTCAAAGCCATAGCTAACCTGATTTCAAAGTGGGCCACCATCTTGAAATTAAACACAAGGAGTGACGGCATTATCACTGATAGAATACAATATCGCAGAGGCATATTGCCAGGACAGCTTCTCTGTGATGTTCAAACTTTCTGTAAACCCCTTGTCATTCATGCTAAGGAAGTCTGAAGGATATCTCATTTGTTCACAAGGAAACAGAAATACGAAAATTACACATTCTTTCTTTGTAGATAACTTCAAAGTCTATGCAAAGAACACGCATGACATGTGAAAGCCTGGACCTAGTTACAACATTCTGAAAAGATGTCGGGTTGGAGTTTGGTCAGGATAAATGTCATATAGTATTGAAGAGAGTGATAATCTATAAAGAAGACTAGTAACGTCTCAATCAGTGACTTGACTGCTTCCCCTATAGCTGATGGGAAATGTCACAGATATCTAAGGGTGGATGAAAACATCTTACAATGACATCTGTAACAAAACACGTCACTAAAAACTTTTACAGCCGAATAAAGAAAATGTGGACCTCGGAACTCTCTGTATTCAGTAAAACCGTGATCCACAATGGGTTTGCAGAGCCAGTACTCATACTAACAATTGGGATGCTTGATTGGACGTTTGATGAGATATGAGCCATTGATGTGAAAATCTGGAAAATACTAACAAGAACACTTAATTTCCACATCAACAGTAACGCCGACCGCCTCTACATAAAACTACTAGGTGTGGAAATTCATGACTTGGGTAAGTTTACGTACATGAGGCTGATAATATCATAAGAATTGAAAGGCAGTTCCTTGAGCAGCATTCCTTGTCTGGTAACCTTAAATACATGCCCAAAGACGTCGCAACATATCAGAAGAAAGGAGGAGCGTATATGAGCAGAGGATCATGCGCGGACATGTTAGTAGAAAGCTCCGAGATGATGGTAGCATTTATCATAAAGCAGCCTATCGTGCACCAACAACTGGAATACTACCTCCCATCTTGAAGGGTATGTTTTCCAATCCAAGAACGGGAAATATCAACCAAATAGCTGATGCACGAAAGGGGACAGAGATGCATGAAATTCAGTAAAATGTGACAACTGATGCAGACTTTGTGGAGTTAACAGCGAAGATATCACACACATCATAAGCAGTTGTCCAAAAATGTCATTAAGGTATTTACCAATGAGACATGATGTGGTAGCTAGGAAACTGTATAACGAGATCCGTCGAAAGTGTTACACTAGGCACAAAAACAAAAAAAAAAATGAGTGGGGTAGATTACACTGAGCACAAAAAAAAAAAATGAGAACTGGTAGAATGTACCAGTGAAAACCTCAAAAAATGTAAACACAAAATAATGATTGCGGATAGAGAAGAGAAATTATGTACAGTGGACAGATAACAAGTTCAGGTTTATACCCGTAATTATTGGGGCCTTGAGATATGTAAACCACTGCCTAAATATCGTTCTCAAGAAATTAGCTTTCGCAAAACCAGAAGGGAGAAAGTTGATTCGAAGACTACCGATCCAAGCCATCACTGGAACTGTAAAAATCTGTAAAACTTTCCAAAAGTTTATCATTCAAGTATATATTAGCATGTCTAGATAAGCAGGTATATGCATGAGTTGGCATACATAAAACAAAGCATGAAAATGTTCACGTATCCATCCATCCATCCATCCATCTATACATACATACATACATACATACAAAAATATCCTGTTGTCGATATTAAAATTCCAATGAAGGAACCTTGGATTTAGATTAGAAACCGGTTCTTACTCTATTGTAAAGACATTTTGAATTAAAACTGAATAATGACATACATACTTGCACCAACAAATTTGCACAAAAACCTAGAAACCAATAATAATTGGTGCATTTCGTTTTGTGACTGAATGCATAAGGACTGTCTGGATAAGCCTGGGTTCTCAGTGAAAGAAACCAACCAACGAACTCGCACATTACCAATACAATCTCTAAGTAAAACAGAAATATGAAGCCTTTTCTCCAAATGCAAATAGCTTTGTATGTGTGTTGGAAACCACCTCATTACACAGAGAGAGAATTTAAATAAATAAACACCGATGAGAATATACATACAAACATACACAGGCACGCACACACTCATACGTGACATTTTGTATCTAACTTAACCAGACACCTTGTTAGTCTGCGTCTCCCGTCTGTCTAAAACTCTGTCTATCTATCAGGCAGAAAATGGAGTTTGATGTACTTTTACTATGTGTATCGTTGTGCGTATATGCATATATGTGTGTGTGTGTGTGTGTATCTGTGTTTGTGTGTGTATGTGGGAGTATACTTATGTACAATAGGGATTTATATATTTAATGATGTACAACACCGATTTATATATAAAAAAAACGTTTAACAAGTTGAAACTTTAACCAGTAGCTACATCAGAAATAAACATAAGTACGTTTAATTGTAAATTCTTCGGTGAAGTTGTATTTAAAAGTAGCTCAGGCTCTCGTAATAACAAGGGAGTGGAATATCAACATGATTTGAATAACTGTGATAGACACAATACAACTACGAAGAGACTGAGCTGTCTGAAGTAAGCTGTTAACATCAAAAAAATTAAGTACGTGTGTCTTGAGAAGTGTGTATGGGGTACATATCGCCAGAATCATCGCTCTCTGTCCACTTCAAAGCACAATAATAACTTAACCTCATTTTGTACACGATACAGCATATCGTAATCCCCACCCATGATACACGATCAAGCACTTGAAGCATGAAAACAAACCTGTCCACTCAGCACAAGACCTAGCCGTGCCTGAAACACCGGAAAACTCACTTCCCAAATTAGACCAAATTACACAACGTTTTTGTTTTTTCATAAATTATTAGTAGCAGTAAGGCGATTACTTTCATAATTGACAAAGTATCGGACAAAGTCTTTTGCAGCATTTTTTCCGGTTCTTTATATTTTGACTTCAAATTTAGGTAGGTGAACTTTGCCTTCCACTCTTTCGGAGTGGACAATATAAGTACCACTTCTAAAATTATTAGCGTCATGTCACAGTTCAAGTTAGCAAGTCAGACAAAATGTTTAGTGGCATTTTTCCGGCTTGGTGTTCTGTGTTGAAATACTGTCGAGGTTGATTTTACCTTTCATCCTTCCCGGTCGATAAAATAAGTATTAGCTATGCACCGAGCTGAAAGAGTTAGCACGCTGGCCAAAATGCTTAGCGACATTTCTTTTTTAGTAGAAAGTGGGTTATACATCTTTAGATTGTATACCTGACTTTCTACTATAAAATTAAAGAAATAGACGGAACGCTGAACTCCAGACTAAACTACTTAAACAACATTTATTTACTTGGTAAAACATACATATCTTTAGTTATACATCTTTAGAGGTGAGAATAACGAGCTGTCGAGTATAAGACCGAAAGATGTAGAGACAGCTTTTAAACACACGTCCATGCTCAATCGCTGGCCAGCGTGAAAGAGAATGAATTGAGCGGGAAACGATTGCTTTATTAATTCTACGCATGTGCAAGCGTTACTACGGAGCTCCCTCGCCAGAGCGGAAACGCACGATAAATAAAATCTGTTAGAACGCCTGAAGCAGGATGGCCACTGAAAAACCACCCACAAGATGTGGTACAAACACACACAAAGAAAATTCAAAGAAATGAAATGTACACTTGTGAAATACATGCATGCAACGTATAAATGAAATGACAATGACAAAACAACCGTGATGACAACTGTCCAGGAAACTGGAATCACGCGATGTAAAAGTCTTGGGTGTTTGTCTTCCCTGAAAGGAAAGAAAATGTATGAGTGCACAAGTGTGTGTGTGAGAAAAAACACAGAACATGCAATGTATAA
>NC_068985.1:58600063-58603835 GCF_001194135.2 Octopus bimaculoides | reverse complement strand
TTATAAGTTGGTAATCCGTAGTTCATGCTGCGTTTTTTCTTCGTCGGGGGTCACCACTTTAGTAGAAAGTGGGTTATACATCTTTAGATTGTATACCTGACTTTCTACTATAAACTTAAAGAAATAGACGGAACTCTGACTCCAGACTAAACAACTTAAACAACATTTATTTACTTGGTAAAACATACATATCTTTAGTTATACATCTTTAGAGGTGAGAATAACTAGCTGTCGAGTATAAGACCGAAAGATGTAGGGACAGCTTTTAAACACACGTCCATGCTCAATCGCTGGCCAGCGTGAAAGAGAATGAATTGAGCGGGAAACGCTTGCTTTATTAATTCTACGCATGCGCAGGCGTTACTACACTTTCATCTCTTTACGTTTTGAGTTCAAATTCTGCTGAAGTCTATTTGCATTTCATCCTTTCGGTGCCCATAAAATTGATACTAGTTGAGTACAAAAATCAATACAATCAATTACACCCGTTCGAAATTCCTGCACCTGTGCTAAAATTTGAAACCGTTATAATTAGTTGCAGTTTTGAAAGATTAATTATTATTAATTTTTCTGCATATAAACATTACTCTAGATCTTATCGACTGTGTTTCGTCACTTTCATTCTTTATTTCCCAGACTTCTAGTTATATATGTGTATTTGTGTGGAAACGTTTGTGTACATTTTCTGAAGCTTAATTTATATTTTGAGTATGTTTGAAATTCAGAAGTTAATTAAAATATTCGCTTTTAATGAAGATAGAAAATCACACTACAATAAGAATGAAAGCTATAGCGAGAATAATGAATTAAACAATGTAACAATAATAATAATAATAACAACAACAAGAACAACAATATTAATAATAATAATAATACTGATAGTAATAATAATAATAATAATAATAATAATAATAATAATAATAATAATAATAACAATGGTATTCAATGAATAATGGAAGTGAACATAAAGAAATCAAATGCAAATAAACAAGAATATTTTTTAAAAAACTTAAAAGACCAAATAAATTCATTGTTTAAACTACAAAGAAGAAATCGAAATGAAGTAAGAGTGAAGTAATCAAGACAGAAACCAGAAGATAGAAAGCCACAAACAATCTAATGACAAGTACAGAGACTTGAGAAATAAATTGGAAACTTATTTATTGCAATCTAATGAAGTAGATTTTACAATGAGACAACTACTGTAATAAATAAAATAGTATAATTCATGCGAGGATAGCATTTTCATTTAAATTTGACTCTCTAACGAAATAAACCTAAAACTACGGAAATCTGTAAGATATAATGTAAAGAGTGAGCACATCGGAATGACATTAGGGGTCTAAGCAGTCCGTTGTACCCTCTATTTTCTTAACAAGCTTCATTTCAAGAATTTTTCTGAAATATTTGGAAATTGTTTAGATACCAAAATATATTATATCTCATCTTTTGTCTTTTGTTTGCTGCAGTCCAATGACTGCAGCAATACTCTAGCGCAGTGTCGAAGGGTATTACTCCAACAAAGTGCCATATGTTTTTAATTTCCGAAGTCTGATAATATTCTATCAATCGTTTTTGCTGTTTACATGGGATGTAAACAGACCTATACCAGTTTCAAAGCAGTAGGTTGGGATGAGAGGACACACAAGGACACACTCATAGATACAAATATATACGACTGACTTCCTCATAATTTTCCTCTACCAATTTTACTCACAATACTCTGCTTGTTCCGGGGCTATTCGAGAAGTACCAGTTGAGCACTCCCCCAGAAATTGTTTAAGTTGTCGCGCAGTAGGGGTGGGAGTGGTATGTGGTACTGACCCAAATTGTTGCTTAAATGCATCATTCCAAGTTCTTGTTTGAAGGCATCTCGCCAAACTGTGAATTCAAGTCACCTTCTGAAATCTTTCTTTTCTCTCAATTTTACTCTTTACATTTATGTATTTTTGTTTCCTTTTCGTTCGTTTAACTTTGTCACTCATTTCCATTTGGTGTTTTCTTCTCGTTGGCTACATGATGTGTCGGGGTGGTGTGGGTCGAGGAGATTTATGTTTTTGAGGAGATTTTGTTGATATAGTTGATGTTGTTTTGCGGGTTTCTGTTGCTTTTGTTACTGCTTCTGCCCGTGGTGTAGTGGCCCTTGTTATGATGATTTTATTTCTACTTGCTAACGCTTCCACTGTTGTTGCTATTATCACAGCTACTGCTGTAGATGCTGCTGTTACTACAGTTTTCTTGTTTGGCAGTTTTACTGTTGTTGATGCTCTGACCACCTACTTTTATTGGTGCTACATCAGCATTATGCCTACAACGGCAACATGGAGCTTTGCATCTTCTAGTTGATTGACTAGGTCCGGAAAGGCTTCCAAGAATTTGGTAAATAGTTTAGATCAACACCTCCATATCTTGGTCCAAAAATTTCGATACTGCAGATATATTTTAACACTTTGCTGCTAATGTAAATTGGGATTATGAACAGTTTGGCACTTGACCGAATGTCTATGTAGTGCTTATTAGCCTCATTGTATGTAGCGAATATCACTTTCACTATTCCAAACGTCTTTCCACTATATATGTCTTTTATACCTCAGATTGGTCGGGGGCAGCTTTCCATCTGCTATTGTGTCATCTGTTTTTTCCTTCTTTTTCTTGCTGTTATAGTTTTAACTATAACTGTCCTAAGATTCTAGCATTGGTTTCTTGCTGAATGGATTTTGTTATGTTGAGCGCCAATTTCCCCCGTCACATACGCGGGACCACCAACGCTAGATTTACAAGTCTTGTTTTCATTGCTTTTGTGTTGGTAAGATTGGTTTTGATGGTGGTGTGGGTGGAACTTGCAGGTGTGTTGAATGGGAAATTAATTTTTGCTTTTTGTCCAACGGTTTCAGTTTTTTGTTCTTTTCTCTATTGTTGTACTTTTCAATTTCTTTCATATTGCTGTTGACGTTTTCATTTGCTTTATCGTTGTTTCTGTTCTTGTTAGTTTTCTTTTGCTGTGGTGTGAATCGTGGGGGTGGTGTTGCTTTCACATTCCTTATGATTTAAGTTGTTGTTATCGCTGTGGTCATTCTTATATGTGTATTTTCTCTCAATTGTAGTAGGTGATGCAGGGACAATATTTTCGTAATGGCTGTTACGAAATCCATCACATCAGTCGATTTGACCTACGGTGTGTATTTTGCTTAGAAATTTACAATGTTTCCAATTTAAATTCCAAGAAATTCAACATAAAGCAATTTTCTGCTGTCAGAATCAATAGCACGCCGGACAAAGTGTTTAACGGTATTTCGTCCGTCTTTTTTGTTCCAAGTTCAAATTCCATCGAGGTTGAATTTATGTTTCATCTTTTCGAGGTCAATATAAGTAACAGTTGAGCACTCCCCTAGAAATTGCTGGCCTTGTGCCAAAATCTGAAACCATTATTAATATTATTATTATTATTATTATTATAGACGTCACACAGTATACAATATCATGAGATTTATGATGGAAGATATTGTGTCTACCGGGGGGGTTGTATTCTTTGTCAAACCACAACACGGACCTCAGACAGTACTTTATGCAATATGCGTGCAGTTCGAAGTAAAGCCGACTTTTGCAATACATCTAAATTGTAGGGTACCTTTAAGGTTTTCAGATGTTATTTTCAGATTGAGTGGTATTGAACGCAATGCTCCAATGGCAATAGGGACTCTCGTAGCTTCCATATCATGGCGATTATTATTATTATTGAGTGAGAGAGCAGTGCGTGCCATCAAAGTGACAC
>NC_068985.1:58597958-58599209 GCF_001194135.2 Octopus bimaculoides | reverse complement strand
ATGAAGCCCAATATACCCATCATGACTACCCATCTGATAAGGGTACACCACTCACATGCATCATAACCATATGTGCTGGACATGGTGGTCTATTATCAAGACACGCAGCACATGAACTTGTAGGTGGGGCTCAGTATTTTTATCTCGGTCGAGTAGCCTATCTTACTTAGAAGGTCCCTGAATAAGGTTTGCTTAGGGATAATGAACTAGACATCCATGTTTCCAAGGGTGAATTATTCAAACCCAAAAGAAATCCTCTTAACACATGGCTATGATGCTCTCCTGCTCTTGATCAGAGATGCACGTATTGTCACTCACTGAGGGAAGGGCTCGAGTGATTGAGGTGAAGCAACTGACAAGCAAATCTGCGATAATGAGCATTATTATTATTATTATTATTATTATTGTTGTTGTTGTTGTTGTTGTTATTTTGAAAAGGATTGACGTAACTCTTCACAAAGGTAAACAGCCAAGAAGAAGAGCGCGATTTGATTGTAATAGATATTTTTTTGATTGAACGATATTTTAACAGTAAGTCTGTCTTTGTCAAGTTCAAAAGAAGAAGTGATGAAAATTCACCTTTATTGAAATTTAAACGTAAAGTATGAACGAGTGCAACCAGCGTTGATGGAATGACATCATCAATTTTTAAGTTACAATTTTATAACAGGCGAAAAGAAAACAACAGAAAAAAAAACAGAAAAAAAAGAGGAAAGCAAAAAGAGAAAAAGGAGAATATTTAATCTATACAAAACTGCTTTGTATAAATTTGATGATATTCTCCTGTCCTTTTATTCATTCCTCCAGGGCGTGATGTTAATAACCCGCAAATATATTTCTCCTTACACATTCTGAGAAGTGAAAGTGAAGCAGATTCAGAAAATCTTCTGAGAATATGTACTTTCAAGTCTTTCTCAAAATTGCAGCCACTTGAAACGAAATGTTCAGCAAGTTCTGTCGAACTACTGTTATAGTGCCTGACGTTGAATCTGTGCCCATTAAACCTTTTGCTTAATTGTTTGGTTTTACAACCAACATAAATATAAGTTGTGTTTCGTGTATTCTGCAGCGTACATCAAATGGCAATCTCTACATGTTCCACCTTCTGTATAAATCATAAGATTTCTGTCTGAAATATTTCCCCAGCCGCCTTTTGTAGCCCTTAGACAGAATAAGAATATAAGATAATTATTGACCTCTATTTCTGACTCCAAGAAAACGAACATCGGAGTATCTGTACGCTGTATTTTG
>NC_068985.1:58589365-58595746 GCF_001194135.2 Octopus bimaculoides | reverse complement strand
TGTTTCAAGGTATTTGGCCAGTTTGATTGCGGTGGGTTTGTACGTAAGTTCAAGCTGGATCAAGCCTCGACCTCCCTGAGCTCTGGGAAGGTAAAGACGATCCACGTCTGCCTTTGGATGTTGCTTCTTATTACAAGTCAGTAGCTTGCGGATTTTTCTATCAATTTTCATTATTTCACTGGTATTCCAGTTAAGCACATTGAAGCTATAAAGTACATCTGGGACTGCTAAGGAATTTATGGCTAACACCTTATTATATGCATTCAGCTCAGACTTCAGAACTGCTCAAAACTCTTCTATAACATTCCTCCCTAACCTACTCTTTCATGCTTGCATGCTGGATACCAGAGCCTTCATTTATTCCTAGGTTTTTATAGGTTTGTTCCTGCTCAAGTTCCTTTATTACTGTTTCGACATCTAATTCTATTGAACATGGCTTTACCAGTTTCCCATTCTTAAAAGTGGCTTTAGCACACTTTTCAAGGCCAAAATAAATCCCGATATCATTACTGAATCATTTCACAGTATGTAATAGTCCTTTAAGCTATTCATCATCTTTGCCATATAGTTTTAAATCATCCATATAAAATAGATGGCTTATTTTCCTGTTGTCAGGAAAACCACGCCTCTGGACAAATGGTAAAGCAATGAAGAGTTAAATATTCTACCACACCGAAAATAGGTGAACTCCGTTGATCTGTTGCTTTAGACTTGTAACGGACATCTAGACTTCTTGATAAATGGCAGGGGTAAATATTATCTTCATGGTTATCCAACCAATATTCGATGTATAACAGCAAATATGTAGACCTTTAATACATATATATCACCTAATATAATCTACGTAACTGACAAAGTCGCTGCTCCGAGTTTTACCAATTGGTTACAAAATATTTCTCAGAAATATTTTACAAACCAAAATGTTTCAGGTGATGAGTACATGTACAAAGTGCACGTACATTTTTCGTCTGCAGAAGACATTTCTGGTTTCTACTTAACAAAGTCCTAATAGATGTGTCACTAATTCTCGGAGGAACGACTTACTGGTAATAATAATTTACTCTTAGTTGTAATTCATGCTGCACTAAGTAATATCTATATCTATATGTGTGAGCGTGTGCGTATGAGTGTATGTGCGTTACATCGTAGGTCATTAAATAATCTCGTCTTTATATTATTAGTATTAGTCAGTAAGTTAAATAACTAATCAACTAATCGATTATTTGACAAAGGGATTGATCAATCACTCCGCTTGTCAGCGACCTTTAGTCGCCTTTTGCAATTCCTTTATTAACATACCCACGTTCACTCAAATTTGACATATTAATTTTCTTGTGATACATTAAACGTCATATCTACTAAGTTGAATAGATGTTTTACATTGCTTGAGTCTTAGGATATATAACGTTTCAGGGTATGAAAAATACTCTTAGGGACTCAGAATCGTATCATCTCTCTCTCTCTTTGTTGGTCTCTCTCCCTGTCTTGGTCTCTCTCTCTCTCTTTCTTCCTCTTTCTCGTTTTCTTTGTCTCTCTCTCTCTTCCTCTCTCTCTCTTCCTCTCTCTCTCTTCCTCTCTCTCTCTTCCTCTCTCTCTCTTCCTCTCTCTCTCTTCCTCTCTCTCTTCCTCGCTCTCTCTATACACACAGACACACACACACACACACACACACACACACATATAAATGCATATGTATGAGCGTGTTGTGAGTGTGCGCGAGTGTGTGCGCGTGCATGTGCGTACCCATGCACGTGACTGTTCAGAAATATACTTCAATGTGTGTATGCCTGTGTTTGAATATATATGCAATGTATATATATGTATGTATATCTATATGCGTTTTCGCTAATATTTGCAATTTCAGTTTATATAATCACCGTTACATAAAAACATATATTCATACATACATATCTACATCCATACATTTTATCAATCTGTGATTAATGATTCTAAAAATGTATACATATCACGTGATCACTTGACCGACCAGGCTATCAAGCGTTGTTAAACAACGCTGCTCACAATGTGTTTTTGCATTGTTTTAGCCTTCAAGTGACACGACGCTGCTGGCTAGGCGAGCAGGCCAACATTCCCCACTGATCGAAAGTAGGACTTGAGCAACGTGAAATGAAGTCTTTTGCTCAAGATCATAACGCGCTGCCCAATCAGGTAATCGAACCCACGATCTAACGATCATGAGTGCGACATCCTGTTCACCAGGCCATGAACCTTCACGCGTACACACACACACACACACACACACACACATTGATATTTTTGTTGAAAATAAAAGCCATTAGATGGGCTAAACTGCCATTCTTACTTTTCAGGGCATTTATAAACCTCGGTAGTATTACCATATCGTCGAGTAGTAAGTATGCTTAGGACTAATATAAGTTGACTTTTTACTCGCGTGATTATCTAATCTAATAGCCAAGGACAACTCATTTTTGTAAACAACTGTTTACACATTTCCATTCCAGATACTTTGTAGATTATGGAAGGGAGTCTAAAACTAATCAGTTATCTATATTATCATACTTTTATGATACTTCTAGCTATCAGATGTTGTTGTACGTGGTGTAGTAAGCAGTGCATGCGTAAAGAATAAAATTATTCCCTAACAGTAAGTGAAGATATATATAAAAGTTTCAGAGCGATTTAAATCTATATTTCAACAAAATCTATGAATATGAGGCTATAAGGTTTATTATGTCTGTTAGGTCAAGTCGGTAGAAACAACTGCAATAAACACACCGGCTTACATGAGGCTAGTACGACATAGTGATGGATGTAATGCTTTTTTTTTATCACGTATCCGCTTGGTATAGAACGACTTGAAGCTAAATATCAAGAGCAACAGCAACGTTTCCGCGTGTAAGTTTAGTGAACCATCCACATGTCCGATTAGGCAAACAGCTTCTGTGCTTTTGCAAATGAATTATTTTTCAGAAAATATTTTGGTAAATCTTGAAACGTGTGCGTGTGTACTTATGAAACTTTTTCCAATATTTTCAAGAAAACGTTGTTTTGAATCTATAAGTTAATGAATATTAATCAGGATAGATAGAATTACGAACCCAGGCCAAATTGGAGTGGAAACTTTGAGAATATACAATGAATTAGACATCGGGTTGTATACATATAATAGCAACATTTTCGTGCCTACCCTCTCATATGCTTATCAATGCTGGTTAATGACCGAAAGAATCATTAACGAATACACGTCGCCGAAATGGAGGTTCCTTTGAAGGATCTTTGTAGGAATGTCATACAGATATTTACATATACATTGTGCGCACACTCATATATCGATGCAAGTGATAACTTATTTTCTCTGCTTTTTAATAAAAACTCTCTTTACATATTGTTTTCATTTGTTTTATTAAGAATTTTATGTGTATTTCTACATGCGTAACAAAAATCCATAAATGTATAGGTGGCATTTTTTAGAATCATTAATCATTGATTGATAAAATCTGACCAGGCTTTACGACGGTCGAATGTCATGCTGTCCCCATTATGACGCAGAATAATGGAACACAAATGATAATTGAACCTAACTTTTCTGTGTTATATTTCCGGCAGAATCTGAAGAAATGGGCAGTGTTCATTGTATTTGCAAGTCCCTGTGAACTTGGTAGAATTGATGTTCTGTTTATAAACTCTTGCAGATCGACAGATACAAAAAAATACAGAAACAGGAAGGAGAGTCCAGAGTGCAAAGGTTCTAGAAAGCAACTGTTGGGCATAATAGGTGTTGGTGGGTCAGGTAGAGTGGATCTGAACGGACTAGGGCTGATGAAAGGTGAAAAGATAATATTTCGGAGACAAAGAGGTATTTGAGTACAGAGCTAAGACTCCAGCAACTTCCGAAGAGTAAAAGGCCATTAAAAATATAAGAGAAAAGGGACAACTGGCACGTGGGCCAGTGTCTGAAGTGTGTCCCTTAGTAATGCAGTGTTAATCATTCGAGTGGTCCTTCGGTGTTAGAATACTTCATCATATTTCTGTAGTGATTGAGACATTTAAAAATGTATTTTGTGTAAGAAGCAAGTTTTGGTGAGCAATGTTTGAGTGGTAAAAAATAAAAGGATGTAGTTTGTGTTGGTGGCCTGGTATTTGGCAGAATTTATAAAAACAACCATGAAATAGTGAGAGGGATTTGGATAAACACATGGACATAACGTATGTAAACGTACTGCTTGAGAGATTGTATAGGTCGTAGAATTATCTAGTGTGACTGTCTTTGGTGTATATAGAGATACCATGCTTATATTGGGTCTTCCATATACGTGGCGTTGTCATGCATGTGGTGCCTATCCCAATTGCATAATGTGAGAAGTTAGGATGTTCTCCACATGACTGAGTGAGTAATCGTTAAACCCAGTCAAATGAATTGAAGCTATACTTGAATACACATGCCTTAAACATGTGGGGCAATGGTACAATATCGTCTCGCAGATCTTTACAAACAATAAATAAGGAACAAAAGGAAAAAAAAAGAAAAGAAAGAAAGAAATATACTGTCACGAAATATAATCAAACCGCTAGGTGAAGAAATGCAACAGACCTACACAAGGAAATGGAGAGCATGTCTCTTGGCACTAGCTCATATTTAAATATATTTGAAAATAATCTTATTTTAAATTATTTACAGATTTTGCAAAGAAGATGAAATTAGTCAGACAAAACAAACATTAAACTTGATCACAAGTAGAAATAATTCTTGTGTAATGACGCAACGAAGACTAAATTCCTAAAAATAACCAATTTGTGAAGCAATGAATCAATGCAAAACTACCAAAATATACCCGAAACAATTTACATCCAAACAAAATGACAATAAAAAAAAAACAAAAAAAAACAGCATTCATTCTGTAAGCGAAAGAAAAATCCAATTAAATTCAGAGAACTCACCCAGATAAAGATTCATTAATCCTCTCACGAAGGAAAATCAACATAAAGATTTCGAATATTGTTAACGCTGACACAAAAAAGGTTAGGAATTTGAATCTCACGCACAAAACCGCATCGGTTTCACGTGACATAACGGCGGCGACAATGAACGTATAATTTACAGAACGTCGTTAAGATTTTTCGAATGATTTACTTCTATATCTCTAAGTCATTTATTCCAATTCAGAGAACATTCTCTAACTTTATAGAAGGTAAGCAGATGAAGGAGCGAGATAAATGTTCATATACACATACATACATACATATACACATACATACATACATACATACATACATACATACATACATACATACATACATACATATGTAAGTACGTATGTATGTTTGTATATATGTATGCATGGACGCTTGTATGTATGCATATATTTATATGTGTATGACTATAACTTGTATATTTTTCGTGCTTCTGACATCATACTATGCTGAAGCTACGCTTTAAAGGTTTTTCACTAGAAAGTATCGACCCCGCTACTTATTATTTTTTTTAAAGCCTGGTACTTAATCTATTAATCTGTTTTTCGAATGCAAAGTTACGACATCAACACACCCGCACTGGTTGTCAAACGGTGGTGGAGTACAACACAGACACAAAAACACAAAAACACACACACATATACACACGAGCGCACACACGCGCACACACAGACACACACACACACACACACGCGCGCGCACACACACACACACACACACACACACACACATATGAGTATATATCGGCTCATTTCAGTTTCTGTCTACGAAATCCCCTCACAAGATTGTGGTTGACAATAGTAGAAGACACTTGCCTAAGTATCCACGCAGAACAGATTCCTGAATCATATAGTTGAGAAGCTAGCTTCTGACCGCAGTGCTATGTCTGTTCCTATGCAGATATGTTTATGTATGCGTTTGAAAGCGTGGTCATCCAACTATTAAATGTGTATGTATATCACAGGCATACTCATTGTAAAGATATATATATATTATTTTTTTATCTTTTACTTGCGTCAGTAACTGGACTGCCGCCATGCTGCAGCATTGCATTGAAAGGTTTCTAGTCGAACAAATTGACCCACAGTACCTATATTTCTTATAAAAAAAAGTATGGTACTTATACTTGGGAAGCACAAGCACGGACACATATGTAATGATATATGTGTGTGCGTGTGTATGTGTGAGTGTGTGCGCGCGCGTGTGTAAGCATGTATCTGTGTGTGTCAGTTTGTGTGTGTTTGTGTATGTGTGTGTATGTAATTATATGCATACATATCTATATATACACACATATACGTACATGTGTCATATATATGTGTGTGTGTGTTTGTAATTATATATATATATATATATATATATATACAGAGAGAGAGTGTGTGAGAGAGAGAGAGAGAGAGAGAGAGAGAGAGAGAGAGAGAGAGAGAG
>NC_068985.1:58581579-58583050 GCF_001194135.2 Octopus bimaculoides | reverse complement strand
ATATAATTTTAAAAAGGTTGAAACTGCCCCTAAGGGCTAATTCCTACCTTGAAAACACAATAAAAAGAAAGTTAGGTGCTTCACACACCTTATATACAAAAAATTCCAACAAAATGTGGGTAATAAAAGGTCAAAAAGAGGTTTACCTCTGTAGCCGATGTGACAGCACGTCCGTCAGATAGATAGATAGATAGATAGATAGATAGATAGATAGATAGATAGATAGATAGATAGATAGATAGATAGATAGATATGTTTATAGATAGATAGATAGATAGATAGATAGATAGATAGATAGATGGATAGATAGGTCGATAGAAGGACAGATAGACGGATAGATAGATATAGATATAGATATGTGTGCGTGTGTGTGCATGTGTCTGTTTGTTTCGCACCACTGCTTGGCTAAAAGAATTGAAGGCGTCGTTCCTGGTATGGCTACAGTCTACTAACTGAAGCAAGTAAAAGATAGAAAAGGTAAAAGATTCTAAATGTGAGCACTAGAGTAGCTAGAAGGAAGTGGAAGGGATGGTCTGCTCCGGACAGCACTTTATGGGAGTGGTACCACTTTTAGATCTGTTGTAGGCAAAATGTATTCTTTGAAGGTGTCCCAGGGCGGCAAATTTAAGAACCGCCCCGAGCGGTACATATTCTAGCTACGCCAGTGAGTGTGAGGCACAGTTCAAAAAGTCACCAACCGCTCTGCCTGCGACAGCAAGGCTGATCTTGTGACCAAGATCACGGAGATGTTCGAAGACTTTCCCAGGGTCTTAGGTGCTGGAGGCATCTTGAGGATTGGAGGAAACTGAATGTATCCACTGTGAAAAAATTGTTATTGCTCGAGCATAATCTGTTTGGTATTTCTGAACTCTTTAAAATAATTTTATTATTGGATAGGACATTGTGCTTCATTTTTGTTTTGTGAACTCTCAAATTTAGTTCGAACATTCTATGTATGTATGTATGTATGTATGTATGTATGTATGTATGTATCTCACTAATAACATGGAACGGAAATGCTGGAGTGGCAACAAAAATTACGTTCCAGTATTATTACTAGTTACATCACTTACAGACAATTTAGAACTAGTTAGTTTGCTTGTTGTAAGACCAGCGGCTGATTGTCGCTTATTTGTTTATGTATTGCGAGTAAGGACGAATGACTCCCATGTCTAGCAGGCAAGTGTCCAGTACTGTGGAAGGGTAAGACCCTGAAACCAGTCCTGATCTACTGATCTTGTCACACCTGGACCGTTACTCGTAATATATCAGATACAGGTTGTTTTTCATTAACCAGCTCCAAAAATTTTTCCTGGGGTTAAAAGGCAGTAACATAATTCTGCATGGAACAGTTACACTGAAGTGGCAACATTACTTTTCGGTATCGTTACTACTTGCATCTTTAATAGCGATTTTAGAACTAGCTACGTTGCTTATATATATATATATATATATATATATGGATTTTATA
>NC_068985.1:58580706-58581480 GCF_001194135.2 Octopus bimaculoides | reverse complement strand
ATTTTATAAAACTAAATCATGCACAGGCGATTACATGTGCCTTTATACGCATACATATACCGACAAACTTACAAACCCTTATCCAGAGCCTGTATCTTAATCTGGCTTATATGTTGCCCGGGACAATGCATATTTTCTCCTATACACCGATCAAAATAAAGTGATACACACGATCATTTTTACTGATTAAGAATGAAGATAATTCGAGTATACAGGATATCGAAACCGACCAGATCAGAACATGCCCTGTACCTTTGCTGTTCTTTTACAATATACCCTGCATTTATTTAATATCGATGTAGTGTGACAAGTACAAATCTCCCGTTTTTAACCCTGAGTTAATAGATTATATACCAATAATGTTATATAGATTGTTATATCGATATCTCATGTAAAAATTATGACAATGTTGGACTTTGATTTTAAATAGGTACCAAACTACGTCTAATTGGTTTATAACTTGAGTAACAACATGATGCAGCTCGAATTCCGCAATACCTTAATTACTGATTGTTTCCTCCATTTCATTTAGATATTTTAATACTAGACAACATTCATAAGGTTAACAATTATGTTTACATCAGCCTAATTAATTAGGAAATATTTTTTTCCAGGATAACATTTAATGAAGCTCACCCGCTGTTTGCTAGTCATTACTAGACTAGAGTCTATTTAGAAAATAATATTAGACTATTTATATATATGTATCTCCCTCCTCTCTGTCCCTCTCTCTCTGTCCCTCTCTCTCTGTCCCTCTCTCTCTGTCCCTCTCTC
>NC_068985.1:58578235-58580447 GCF_001194135.2 Octopus bimaculoides | reverse complement strand
TCTGAGTTACATCTGTAAACAATCTTCTTTCACAGATAAATAATGTTTACGTTTGTATGATATACTATTACCTTATAGCTTCTGATATAAATAGAGGGGTAAATGATATAGAACAATGAATGGAGTTGTCGTCTCCTTGCTGTATGTGTAGAACACATCAGGCTACCTGGCAACGCATACGTTTGATACAACTAAATCTGCAAGAAGCTGTAGTTGCATTTCTCTCAAATACTACCTCATCGCCTCAGAAAACTAAAGGATATTTTAGAAAACATTGTAGCTGATGTGTTGAAATAAAGAGCTGATAAGAGCTAGAAAAATGTTCATCGTAGAATTACCAGATCAAGCTTAAATTTTGGCGATACGCTACCACAACCAACAACATCGTTATCATCTCATTTACAACACAACAACTACAACGTTATAGTATTAAATGGATACCACAAAGAAACACCTCCAAATCAGTAACCTATCTTTCATCCTTGTATACAGAACTGAGAGATTACTCTCAATTATTAAGTAATTGGAGATTCATCTAAAGGGCGCTAAACCGGAAATTTAATTGCACAAAAGCCAGTCACTCTCTCAATACTTGTCTCTCTCTTTCTCGGTCTTGCCATTTAAAGGAGAGGTTGGACCGATAGCGGTGCGGTTGAGAAAAGTCTGAAAAATCCTAAGGGTAACATTAGTCAGCAACTGGGGTGGCATTCTAAACTTACTTTCAAAATTTACTACCTCATCCGTATTCTTTAAAGCAGGAACCACCACAAGAGAGTGGCGCACTTTAACATAAAGTGGTGGTGTGGTGTTTATCTAGTAATTAGTAATGGAATATTTTCATAAGGCGTCGGGCCTATATACGGAAATAAATATTTCCAATCGACTAATAAATTTATCTTACATGAAGAAAACACACACACACTCACACATATAAGAAATTAGAAGAAAGAAATAAGAAATTAGGACATGAACTGTATTAGCTTCCTACTGTTTTTGCCATAAGATGCAATGATCTCATAGTTGAATTCTTGTGTATCACCCCATAGCTTCAAATTGATTGAAACATCCCCAAGGGTAATAATAAAAGACAGAACATCCCGTCTGGGAGAGTTCTAACAACTAATAATCCCTTGACAATGGAAAAACTTTATTTTGGGAACTTCGCTAAGGAACATACCTATACCAACAACGAAAGCTTATATCGAATACTTCTACAATGCACTGTACCAAAGACTTTATTAGAAGAATGAGAGGGTGCGTTTAAAACTTTGACTAACAGAAGCCAGACAACAGCGTCGACGTTCACTACCGATTCACTTCCTTTGCAAACACGCCACACAACCCTTTACTTGATAACAGTGCTACTACAGATGGTCAGAAATATAAAATTTACGAAATATACGTATACATTCCAGATAGAACTTTCTGCTCAAATATCTGGTATAAGAAAAAATGCAGAAAATACACGAACCATCGGGGAAGGCAGGAAATGCTTGTCATCTGCAATAACTACTTACAAACAGTTCATCGTAAAAGGAAATTTAAAAATATAGAAAACATTTAAGGAAGATTTCAGGAAAATAAATGAAAAAAAAAACTGCTTGTCAAATATTTAGAAGTCCCTCCCGTCTTGATCCCAGCGTCACCTGCCGCTCTTCTACCATTGCAGAATGATCATCAATCGAACCTAATCAGCCGTTCAAACTGCAATAATTCCCTGTCATCTTCTACACGTTTTTCTACAGCTATTTCCGAAGAAATTTCAAATAAAAATATTTCCAGCACCGCTATCGGAGATTTCCCCGAAGCTAAACTTGTCATTTCAAGAATACACTTAATGATACGTTGTAGTGGTCAAATAATTTGAACCTACACTCCGAGGCCTTTAATGAATACTAAGTCCTTATAGAGAATGTCTATAAGACAAATTGAGATGAGCTGATATGGAGATATTAACGTAAATAAACAGGCCTGGGATTGATGTACAAGATACAAACACACACACACACACACACACACATATATATCATCATCATCATCATCATCGTTTAACGTCCGCTTTCCATGCTAGCATGGGTTGGACGATTTGACTGAGGACTGGTGAAACCGGATGGCAACACCAGGCTCCAGTCTGATTTGGCAGAGTTTCTACAGCTGGATGCCCTTCCTAACGCCAACCACTCAGAGAGTGTAGTGGGTGCTTTTACGTGTC
>NC_068985.1:58576124-58576910 GCF_001194135.2 Octopus bimaculoides | reverse complement strand
TAGATTTTTATTGTTTTACTTGTTTCAGTCATGTGACTGCGGCCATGGTGGAGCACCGCCGTTGGTCGAAGAAATCAACCACAGAATTTATTCTTTGTGAGCGTAGTACGCATTGTGTCAGTGTCTTTTACCAAACTGCTTAGTTACGGAAATGTAAACACAGCAACACCAGTTGTCAAGCAATGATGGGGGCACAAACACAAGACACAGGCACACACATTTACAAATATATACATATATACGACAGTCTACTTTCAGTTTCCGAGTAAGAAATCCACATAGTAAGCATATATATATATATATATATACATATATATATATGCTTTCGGTGCGAATGGCTTTATTATACGGTGCCGTATTTTGCAATGCTGTAAATAAAAATAATCGTATTTTTATATAAGCTCAAAGCTTATGCCGTTCAACGTGCAATGAGTAACGAAAATAGTCTAATAACGGAGCAAATAAGCCCTCGACAGAAAAAAGAAGGCTTTCCCATCTGCGTGTGACGTGAACCCACATCCCATTGTTAACATGAATAAGTGTGGTACCTTCACACAGATAGGAAAGCCTTCTTTTTTCTGTCAAGTGCTTATATGCCTCGTTATTAGACTATTTTGCTTAGTAATTGCACGGTGAACGCCATAAACATTAATGTTATATAAGAATACCTTTATCATTGCTATTTACAGGATTGTAAAATACCGCCTCATATAACAAAACCATTGGCACCGAAAGCATATATATACATACATACATTCATACATACATACATACATACATATATAT
>NC_068985.1:58570880-58575277 GCF_001194135.2 Octopus bimaculoides | reverse complement strand
TCGTCCTTTTGCAAATAGACAGAGTTACGATTTCTTTGAATGACTCTTGTCAATGTTATGTTTTGATAGCCCTTACTTTTAGCTTACTTTAGAAATTGCGCGTAATTTTATTAATAGTTGTTAGTTCAGAGTCAGTTTTAACATGGGGTGCAAAACGGACATTTTCGCGATATTTTGCTTTTTTTTATTTCCGTAAAGGCAAAAAAAGAAAGAGATATGTGAAGTTTTTGCTGATGATTGCTTCTGAGAACGCACATGTCAGAAATGGTTTAAAATATTCCGATCTGGAAAATTTTCATTCAAATATAACCAACTTTCTGGTCGACCTACTGATGTTGATGATGCCTGAATCAATTGAATCTAATTGTCCTAATTGAAACTGATTGTCATATAACTGCGCGAGTATTGCGGAGAGATTAAATGTATCACACACAACAATGGGACATCAATTTGAATGCCTTGGTCTCGTTAAGGAGCTCGATATTAGGGTTCCACAGATATTAAGGGATTCACTTAACACAACGAATCAATATTTCCGATATGCATCTCAAACGCAATAAAATCAACCTTTTTGAAACGAATGACTGCTGTTAATGAAAAATGGATTGCCTACAATAACATCAATCGAAAACGATCATGGTCCAAGCGTAATGAACCAGCACAAACCACATCGAAACTGAATTCCATAAAAAAAAGGTCTATGGAAACAAAGGATAAATTCAGATCTTTACTGTCAACAACTAATGAAACTGGTAGCAGTAATAAAAAACAAAAACGGCCAGAATTGGCAAATCGTAAAGGAATCGTGTTCCACCATGACAACGCTAGACCACACATATTTGCTCATTCGTAAAAAATTATTAGAGCTTGGTTGAGAAGTGATGTCACATCCACCATTTGGCCCGGGCCTTGCACCATCAGGTTATCATTTATTTCGAAGTTTGCAAAAGTCTTTGAATAGTAAAATTTTCAATAACTATGATGACCTGAAATAGCACTTGCTTCAGTTTTTGGCTGATAAGGATCAGAAGTTCCATAAGCGTTGAATGATGATGTTGCAAGAAAGATGGCATAAGTTCATCGAACAAAATGGAAATGTATATAATTGATTAAAGTTCATACTTTAATCAATTAAATATAGAAGAAATACTTTTATTTCATACTAAAAAAACTAAAATTACCTTCTTACCAACCCAATATATAACATAGTATGATAATATATACAATGTTATAGGCAAATGCTACGGGAAAATCTACACCATTCTCTTTTGAAGGTAACACATTACATCTCGAACACTTTTATATGTTGACACTTCAAATGAATCTATGTTTCCTGTTTTTGTCATGATCAAATAATATTGGGAGTTTCTTTTACAATTTAACATAGGAAAGCATTAACTAAACGCCATTCGAATATTGAAATTACAAATGCATACAATTATTCTGGATTATAATCGCAGATCCTCATTGTTAGATGTAATTTCACGAACAAATTGAATTACATGAAGAAATAAGCCATACTCTATTTCAACCTAGCCATATTATATATAATGCTATTAATTTGTCGCTAGTTTTGTTATATTAAATAACTGTACAGTTCTGTATTTAAAAGATGAGGAATTATGTACATTATTTACAATTGGCGGATATTTGTCCTCATCGCTTCGGCTGATATACCCTCCAACCTTCATTAGGTGTCTTGGAGAAATTTCGAACCAGTACGCCATATACCCATGGTAATAATAATAATAATAATAATAATAATAATAATAACAGCTATAACAACAACAACATCGAAAAATACCTCAGTAATGAGAACCCACGTTCGAAATTTCCCCAAGACACCTGATGAAAGCTGGAGGGTATATCAGCCTAAACGTTGTGTTAGCAACAAAGAAAATGAGGACAAATATCCGTCAATTGTAAATAATGTAGATAATGTAAATAATTGTAGTCTAGAGTGATATTCAATAGAGATCCTACAAAGAAACAGAATTATATTTTTTTTAGAACGAAAATAATGTTTGTGGCGTCTTTACTTGAATGAAATATACAATTAACTTACATATTGGGTTGGCAATTAAGTTAATGCTTTTTTTTTTAATTTTGGAATTTATTGCGTTTTTAAATTTGGGAATCTATTTTTTTCGAGAATTCTATGTTTGAATCAGTTTGGAATCTATCTTTTTTTCTTTCAATTTAATTTTAGTTATTTTTGGTTTATTTTCAGATCATTTAAATGGAATGTCAAACTAAGAAAACCTCCTTCTTTTCGCATTTAATCAAGGTTCTAAGGCCGCAAAAGCTGCTCGCGATATTTTTGCTGTGTATCGAGAGGGTGACATAGCTGAAAGAACCGCTCGTGGTTGGTATTCCAAGTTCAAAAATGGAAATTTTGACCTCAAATACGCACTTCGTTCTGGCCGTCCAGTTGAGTTCCATGAAGAGCGATTAAACAGACTTTTGCACGAAAATTGTTGTCAAACAACAAGGGAACTAGCAGAGAAAATGGAATGCCCCCACACTGCTATAGAGAAGCATCTTCACACGATGGGAAAGGTTCAGAAGTATGGTGCATGGGTTCCGCATGCTTTAAGTGACAACAGCAAAAATCAACGAGCCACAATCTTCACTGGTTTGCTTGCTCGTCACCGCTCAACTCATGGACACAAGCAACGATTTATTTACTGAATAGTTACTGGCAACGCAAAATGGTGCCTGTACATCAATATGAAGCTGCGTAAGGAAAGGCTTAGCCGCGGTAAACAAGCGACACTACGCGTGAAACAAGATCTTCATCCGCGTAAAACGATGTTGTGCGTATGGTGGGAATAGGAAGGGATTATCCATTACGAATTGCTTGAACGGATGCAGAATACTGATGCAGAATACTGATGCAAAATTGAGAGCTTGGTTGGATCAATTTTTCGAGTCGAAATCGGGTGATTTCTACCAACGAGATATTCAAAATCTTGTGGAAAATTGGGAAGAAGTTGTAAACAACAAGGGTGAATACATTATTGATTAATTAGTTGTTATTTTTTTATCAAACCTTTTAAAAAAATTAAATTTAAGAAAACCGCAGGCACTTAGTTGCCAACCCAATATATTACTTTTGAGACTCTAACTTAAGCTTCATCTTTTGTATATACCATTTTACTTGCTCTTATCTACCATTCCTTAGGAGTTTAACATTTTCAAAGAGGTTGTCCTTTATAATTGAAATAAGCTCCTAAACTAATATTTAATTTTCACAAATTTGCGTTCATATTTTATATATAAATATAGTGTATGTATAAATACCACAATGCGACTTCCCTGCTACATTTGGTTTCTCATAATCTGACAGATTCTTCTCTGCGGCATAAAAACTAAGGATGATGTGGATTAAATTTTCATAATTTCATTCAAATACGATACACTTTCCTATTAAAGAATGTCTAAGCATTTATACTGAAATCAATTTATTTTTTGGCCGTCTCTCATTAATCGAGGACCAATTATCAAAACTCGAGTAAAATGCGCTTAAATATTGTGCATATACATCTTATACAAGCTTCAAGGCGTAATGCAGGCACAGAGATAACGGACAAGAATTTCATAATCAGTCCGCTTTCTTTGGAGTATGAAGACAAAAGATAGAGCGAAACAAATTTTCATAATTTGCTCCAATCTCAACGTGTATTTTTAAATAAGCTTATAATCTCGTAATTGGCGAAACAAGATGACTGCCTACGGAAGTTTCAGAACTTCGTTTAATTAAATAGTACATATATTTCAATATATGATAGAGCTATTGATTTAAGAATATAATCCGTTCGCGTCATTAAATTTATAAATGTGTCTGTATGTTAAACTATTTAAATACATGTTCACTTTGTACCTAACGCTTCTTTAACATTGTGCAAATGTCTACAAACATACGATTATATAAATATACATATGTGTCCCCGGTATTAATTCTCTCTTTATTTAGTAATGCATATTTATGAACCAATGATCGAGTTATATTAACGATTTCTGGAACGTTTATATTTTCTGATTTATTAATTGTAAATTACTTCGTTTTCAGAATTAATTCATATCGAGTAAAAACCCAATTTTCATATTTTTACCCTCCCATGAGACCTAAAACACATGTCCAGAACAACTACTACCTATTTATATCGAATGAACATGTAGTATGCACTTCATAACCTCTCGTTGACCCAGCATCGTTAGAAATGAACATAGTTATGGCCGATAGATTAATTAATCGTAATCCTTTAGCTTTTATTGATTAAATCTGTTTACATTCAATCTTAATATATTTTTGTCTTTTTCGAGCAAAGCAAGAAATTATAGTAACGCGTGTCATTTTAGAGCTACTACATATACATATGTATATATATATATAT
>NC_068985.1:58566745-58570017 GCF_001194135.2 Octopus bimaculoides | reverse complement strand
CATACATACATGCATACATATATATATATATATATATATATACATACATACACACACACACAAAGACGCAAATATAGCATAGCAATCGATTATTGTCAGCTCTTTGTACATATTCTATCATTCTTGTGTTTTGTTTAACGAATCATTTTCCACCAGATGCTTTGTCTGGTTTAATGTATATTTTTTACTCATCTCTCTCTCTCTCTCTCTCTCTCTCTCTCTCTCTCTCTCTCTCTCTCTCTGTATATATATATATATATATATATATATATATATATATATATTCCTATAAATATGCAGAATATATATGTGTGTGTTTGTATGCAAGTTTTTGACTTAGACTTAAACCTGTTATGAATCATAGAGATCATACGACTAGGTTTTATGTACCTATCTATCTACATTCATCGTATACATACAGACATGCGCGCGCGCACACACACACACATATACATACATACCTAAACTTATTTGCTGGCTTAGTGGTTGTGGTGTTGAACTCACAATCATGTAGCTGTTGATTTGTTTCCCGGATGACGAACTTCCTATCTGTTCCTTGTTTTCGCCAGTGAAGTTATCACTTGTCGTATAGTGTTTTAGCTTAAGCTTATTTGAAGACTTGTCGGCCATATTTGTCTCCTTCACGAAGATTCCGAAAGTCATTATTCAATTAGATACTCTATTGGCTTAAGGCTTTAATTTTAATTCTGTTGATTTTCATTGACCACTGATTGCATTAACAGTACGCTATGCTAAAGAGGACTGCTAATTGTCTGTGAAGCGTGTAATGTGGATTAATTATTTTTGAATGCAGATTTGCAGTTGGTTAGCACTAGTTCATATGTGTCAATCAGTCAATTCCATGCTGTTTGGCTGTTTTCCTTACATTTCAGGTGTGTTGACTCTCAGTATCCCTATCTTGATTGTGGATCTCAGCAGGGCGCAGCATGAAACTGCATGTGATACGATATGACAATACACTTATAGGTACTACTATTGACTGATGAAATAATTATTATATGGCCGTTTATTGAGAGCGTCTGAGCTATAAATCTTACTACTATATTTTCATTTGTAGATTTCTCGAAACTTTGCCATTCAGTTAATCTTCCTCGAACCTAAGGAACCCTTGAAGAAACAATCGACATAATATTGTTATTCTACGAAATCACTTGTGTCATGTTGCCTTTTTCAACTTATTGAGGAAACAAAGGCTCTCTATATACTCAACAATGATTTACAACGACACGCTATTATATTGTTCTTCTTTATGCTCTGCACTTGATGTTTTCTTCCCGTCAAATGATCGTAGTTTTACTCTCACAATATTTAGTAATTTGAGAAACATAATCATCGGAATAAGATTATGTTTGTGGTTCAGCTCTAAACTTAGTGACAACTTCAGGATCCACTGCCCTAATACATAGTCAAGAATGTTGCTGGACACATTCGTCTGTGTATTAACGCTGGGAAAAACAGAACTCATCGGAAACACCATAGAACTTACTACCACTACTTTATCTAGAACTGCTGTAAAATGACATTTTATTGTATATATAATCAAATATAGTCGACACAGTCTCACATGGTAAAGACACATATAAGCATTGCTCTGGTAGCACATACGAATCTCAACACAACAGGTGTTGACATATTCTTTTCTACTCTAGGCACAAGGCCCGAAATTTTGAGGGAGTGGGGGCAGTCGATTAGGTCGACCACAGTATTGAACAAGAAAGAACGAAAGGCAAATTTGACCTCGGTGGAATTTGAACTCAACGGGAAGACAGACGAAATCCTGCTAAACATTTTTCCCGGCGTACTAACGTTTCTTATTTCTTTATTGCCCACAAGGGGCTAAACATAGAGGGGAAAATCAAAGACAGGCAAAGAGATTAAGTTGATTAAATCGACCCAGTGCGTAAATGTAACTGTATTTATCGACCCCAAAATGATGAAAGGCAAAGTCGACCTTGGCGGAATTTGAACTCAGAAGTAACGACAGACGAAATACCGCTAAGCATTTCGCCCGGCGCGCTAACGTTTCTGCCAGCTCGCCGCCTTCAGATGCTGATATATTGTCTTCATTTTACTTGGCGCATCTTGCGCTACACCGTCAGGGGCCAATGGCTTCTCAATGCAGCATGTCTGGACGATGAAGTTCGCTGATAATTAGTCATACTTCAATGCTGATTGATGAAGGTAATAAGTATTTACAATCATAGTCAACCGCAACTGCTATGTTTGTGGATTAAATTTGGGACAATGTAATTTATAGCAAGTGATTCTGCCCTTAAAATTGAAATCCGTTTTTATAGATATCAGTTTTAAGTGAATCTGGTATCCGTATTTTATGGAACGATAGGCTGGTTCTTCGCCTGCTGATCTTACATGCTCTAAATACTATATCTTTTGTCGAGCCTTTTCTGTTCAAAAGCTACTTGTGCAGGTACGTATGTGTGAGGAAATGAGTGGGTAGTATACCGTCTATGTTCGGTGAGATAGATTATTTGTCTGTATCTGTATATTTCTGCTTGAAACCATCCGTTGTGTGTGGCAATGCATATACATGCCTCTTGGTATGTATGACAATATGCATATGTATGTTTCTTTATTCTGTTTATATCTATGATTGTGTATATGTGTAAGAATATCTGTATGTGAGAGTTTGTATTCAGGCGTGAGTATGTATGTTTGTGCATACATGTACATGTATATGTATGTACGTGTTTAAGGCACCCGAAAAACATTAGAGACGGCATCAAAGACATAAGATTTTCACTTTAGTTGTATTCCAAACCAATTGTTACACATTCGTGTATTTCAAGTAAAACCTCTCACAAAAGTCTGTTCTTGAATCTTGTAGTTTAATGACGCAATAAATATACAAGAACAAGACCTATCGAAAAGCAAGACACTCAACAAATTCCAAGAAACCATATTTACCTTTATACTCAGGGTCACCTCTATTTTATAAGGCGGCAGTATTTATGTAAATTAGTCATAACTACCGAACACAATCATATCAGGATTGTTTCCATGCACAAAGGTTTAATTGACATCACGTATAGAGAAAGTATGACGCACAAGACATGCACTCACATTTATCGTTTTTTCTGAGTAAAATGTCATGCAAACACATTATCCTGAGTATGTATGTATGTATGTATGTATGTATGTATGTATGTATGTATATATGTATGTATATATGTATGTATGTATATATGTATGTATGTATGTATGTATCTATCTATCTATCTATCTATCTCCCT
>NC_068985.1:58565502-58566735 GCF_001194135.2 Octopus bimaculoides | reverse complement strand
AGAGAAAGAGAGAGGAAAGAGAGACGAAAGTAGGGTAAGGTGCATGCTCGTATAGTTGTGTGGCATGTGCGTATATTTATATCTAACTATATAAACGTTTATTTGACAAAATGAAACAATCATGAATTTTATATCAGATATATCATTGATAGGTTATTATTGTATCCACCTGTTCGTTTCATAATTCACATAAATTGTATTAAATTCATTTTGTCTCCAAAAGCCACGGTACAATATTTTGAATTTTCTTTTGTCATTAATACAACATCACACTTCGACAATATCACGTAAAGGTATTCTTCTTTGACACCACATTTCCTTGTTATAGTTTCGATCAAACAATTTTCAACATTTCTTTCACTCGAAAGATACGGATATTGTGTGTTTATACGCCTAAAATTAACATTATGTTGGTGGATTTCGATTAAAGAGTTATTGCTATAAATAGGGTGGAGTGTAGCAGCAAATGCGGGAGACATTTGCATAAAAATCGTAGTGGGACAGAATATCATCCTTGATCAGTGGCCTAGCGTATAAAAGTTTAGTCCAAAGAGAATGAATTACTCATAAGTTACAATGTATATTTAAATACATAAGAGGAATCCACTCAAGGGATTCTTTACTCTAGAGAGAACTGCTAGGTTCTAGAAATACAAAATTAGGGATAAAATCCCGAAAGGAACGAAATGAAAAATAAAAAAATTAATAATCTCATGAGTGGATTCCTCTTATGTATTTAAATATACACTGTACCTTATGAGGAATTCACAGTCTTTGGACTAAACTCTTATACGCTAGGCCACTTGGAGGTGAAAATTTTCATTAAATTTCCATTTCTCTTTGATATGATTAAGTATTATAAGTTTTGTTTTGGATAATTTTCGAATATTAAAAGCTGGTATTCTTTATTGCCGGCGAGGGGCTGCGCCTGCGCAGTAGATCTGAAAAAATTAGGATCTTCTGAAAAAATTAGGATCTATAAAGGAGAGGCACGGAATTGATTGCCTCGTATCTTAGTCTTGGGTGTACCTGTTGATATCGACTTCACCTAGCAAATTAATTGCTAAAATAAATCAGAAACCAATTGGTCCAGGAGAAGAGATGGTAAAAGTTTTTATTTTTCATTTCGTTCCTTTCGGGATTTATCCCTAACTTTGCGGTTCTAGAACCTAGCAGTTCTTTCTAGCGTAAGGAATCCCATGAGTGGATTCCTCTTAAGTATTTAAATATACA
>NC_068985.1:58563965-58565421 GCF_001194135.2 Octopus bimaculoides | reverse complement strand
ATATATATATATATATATATATATATATACATATATATATATATATATATATACACACATCATATCGCTCGTGTGTGTGTGTATGTGTGAGTGTGAGTGAATGAGTATGAGAATGTCTATAATTACGTGTGGAAGTGCGCGTGGGAATGGAGCAAGACGCGATTAGCATGTGTCTGCGTGTAACAGCAGTAAAGATGTATACGTTTAACAGTTTGTGAGCATGTATATCTGTAAGAATATATGTATGTATGTATGTATGTATGTATGTATCTATCTATCTATCTATCTATCTATAAAATGAAATAGTGTATAATAATGTAAATAATCAATTAAGGCAGTATACAAAAACAATGAAGTGGCATTAATTTAAAATACAATGGTAAAGTTCATTTAGACTTATTTACACCAATATACAAGACTCATAGATAAAATGTGAAATTAAAATTTATATATATATTAAACTAGAATTTTAAAATTAAACTGGTATATCTAATATCATTAAAAGGACACGTAAAAAACAAATTGTAGACTACTCCGAGAGGTACCAGAAATGTCACAAAAACTTATTGAGTGCATCACTTGCAATTTTGTTATCCTTTTCGTTGTACAGTTGCAGACTTTGCACAAAATGCAGATCTGAACGGGGTGTGCATGAGGGTATGGATGCCAAGTACTACGAGTTGATGTATATCACATCTGAAATGCAGCAAACATCTCTCAGTCCTTTTTCCTCTCTCTCGGTTAGTTTAAACTGAGATTTAAACATCGAAATTTTAATGCAGTAAATATGATTAGCCATACATCGTGCTCTGTTATATACTCTGGGTGCTTTAAAGCTGATTCCTGACTTAGAGTACTACCGAGGAAAATGAAGGTTAGCTCGAGCAATTCCTTGTAGTCATCACTAGGCTGCTCTTCATCATGCTGAGCTTGAGCAAATTGAATGATTTTTTTCAGCATCCCAGATTTTCTCTGCAATGTTATTGCCATCTGTTGCAGTTTGGTAATTGTTCTTGTCAATTTCCACCCACTTTGATTTGAATCTCTTAAACAGTTGTATTTCAGGGCCAGTAGAAGATGGCAAGGAAACAGAAAATGTACAATAAATACAAACTGGAAAATAACAATATACAAAATGTTCAGTAGAAGATAGCAACTCTAAAATGGCTGTGTATACACCCCCACACACACACATATATATATATATATATGTATTATTATTACTATTTTCGTCGGAAGGTGTATTGTTTCAAGATGACTATGCTCTCCTTTATATAACGATTCTCTCAGCAGTACTTAAGCTTACATAATATATGTTGCTATAATGGAGTATGTAACTAAATCGTCATTTTCTTCTGCTCATTGTGTGCGCGTGTGTATACATATATATATGTGTATGTTCATGTATGAATGCATACACACACATAAATATATGTATATATATATATATATATAT
>NC_068985.1:58562143-58563369 GCF_001194135.2 Octopus bimaculoides | reverse complement strand
GTGTGTGTGTGTGTGTGTGTGTGTGTGTGTGTGTGTGTGTGTGTGTGTGCGTGCGTGTGTGTGTGTGCCACTACTAGTCTTCTGAGTTCAAATAAAGTAGACCTGAAGTGGCTTTCCTTCCTCCGTAACGACGAAAATAACATACCAATCAAGTTCCGATATAATCGACGATGTAATCAATTACACACTACTGACAAAATCCTGGTACTGTATTTTTACTGGAAACATTTTTGTTCGTCCTAGTTCAAATAGTTTCACTGACAATAACTCCTTTTCTGTTACCGGATATCAAGTCGATAAGGCGCCATTCAGGTTCTGAGTGCAATATCATTTGCCATATTTCTTTCCTCTAATATTAAGTATTGCACTAATAAAGAAAAGTAAAACAAAACCTCTCGATTGAAATGTTCTTGATCATATGGTAAATCACCACTGTAGTAACTTAACTGCAATATCTATAATTAAACTCTCAAATGCATTGCTTCTACTTCATTTTAAACGAAATATTTCTCCGTAATGATTTCTGCCATGTCGTGACAACTCATCTGGATATGAATGCTTGTGATTTCAGGAAGAACAAACAGAGCATTAGTGCCTTCTATATATTTAATAAAACCGATTAATAATCAGGTATGTTCAGTTTAATTGATTTTAAATAGATAATGGCCTACGTAGTGTAACCTGAAAAAAATACATCAAACCAAATGGGGTGAGCGAGCGTAAACGAGTCAATGGCATGAAACCTCATAATAAAAACAAACACCAAATAAGTAATCTATTTTATTTAAACATTTCACCTCGGCTTGTTCCCCCATCGAAGATTTTGATCAATATTATTCTAGCTATATGATGTTATTGAGTACATGTCTAATGTAAAGCTACATCGCTTTCATGACATTAATATTACTATGAACGTTATGTAAAATGACTGAACAGATTTTCGTATCTTATAAATGGATAATAATTTCTGAGAGAGGTTTCAAAGATTAACACCATTAATATAAATATATTAAGAACTTTAGAGAGGAATTTAATTAATAGCATGTGTCTATTAACGAGAGAATTTTACAGATGTTCTCAAGTAATAATAACATGAATAGGCCCAAAGTGTTTCCACGAGGGATCTGAAAGATATAGGATTTAATGCTTTTGAAACACGATGATAATATATATATCAATATAACTACACACACACACACACACACACACACACACACACACACACA
>NC_068985.1:58550701-58560861 GCF_001194135.2 Octopus bimaculoides | reverse complement strand
TATATATATATATATATATATGTATATATATATATATTAATATATATATATACATATATGACAACGAACGGAATCGTCTTGTCATTAACTTTTTCCTTAGGTGTCCGTACATGAGTGATGTTCAGTTTCATCGCCTTTTTAATTCCGTTATTATTTAATCCTAAGGAGTATTTCTGCATGGTGAGGAAGACTTTGACTTCTTTAAGTCGGATTTCATGTACTTTGAGTTCAGTCACTATACGGGATGTTTCTTTTGATGCGTGATGGATTGCAAGAGTAGAATTTAAATATTGGCGTACCGAAATTTATAAAGCATGTCTGTTGTGACTGTGAAGTTTGATATGTGGATATCCAGGAATAGTCATTCATTGCAACTGGATTATGTCATGAATTTGATGGATGGATGAAGTGTGTTCAGTATATTGTTAGATATACTTCGATCTTCTCGATCTGTCCTAGAAGATGAAGCAATCATCAAGGAAGCGTTTCCACTTTTTAATGCAATATTTCTTGTACTTCTCCTTCCACGTATCCCATACCTAAGTTTGCATATGAGGGCACAAACCGCAACCCCATAGCCGTGCCTTTAATCTCTCAATATGTTTTATTGTCGAATCTAAAGGTATTTTCGTCTAGTACTAAGCGTGTGAACTTGGGGATTGCGTCAGTCTTGAAGCGTTCCTATACCCAGTGTTTCATTGCTTCTAGGCATAAAGTGAGAGGTATATCAATAGGGAGATTGGTGACATCAAAACTTGTATGTAGAGTAACCTCTGCGAGAGTGGAAGGGATGTGTTGGATGACATTTTTGCCATTTCGTATGTAACTGGGTATTAAAGGGCACAAAGGTTTTAGGAGTATATCTAAAAATGACTTAGATGTTCTGTTGGTGCTTGAGGTCCAGCAACTATTGGTCTTAGTATGAGGTCAGCAGGCCCTAGCATCTGCTGGTTATTTGTAGCTGGCTCTGCTGGTTATTTGTAGCACTGTGTATTTCGGAGCTTTTGAGCGTTTTGGGTAATCGGTAGGAAGTGCTCTCTTTGATTACAGAATTGCATATATAATCTTTCTCCTTGCCCGTGAAAGAATTTTGGAATTCATTGATTAGTCTTAAAATTTTATTCATTATTGTTTTTTTTTTTCTGAGTGTCTTGGTTCTTTGTTGTACTAGGTTTTGTTTGTTAACATTTCCAGTATTTTATCTTTATAATAGTCCTTGTCCCTGATTACTGTCGCCCCTCCCTTATCACCTTCTTTTAGGATGATTGAGATGTCATTCTTCAGAGTTTGTAAGGCTTCATTTCTCTCTTCACGAAGGCTTTGTTTGCTTCTTTGGGTATTTAAGGGAATTTCGATATCGTGTCTATATACGAGTTTAAATATTTGTCCTTCCCGTTGTAGGGGATGAAGTGGGATTTATTTCTGACTATTGATTCACCATTTAAATCCTTACTGCTGAAGAAAACTATAAGTCGGAGGTGGCGCTTTAAGTGTTCGATATCAGATTTCATTTCAATGAGAAAAGGGGTGGGTGTCGGGGAGTAAACTTGAAACCTCTTAATAGGAGGTTCTTTTTATTCTTATTTGACAAATTTATAATCTTCGAGTCTATATGTTCTTTGTATTCATTTAAATTTTGTGTTTTATCGGGTCTGGTCCATGGTTTTAGTATTTTGTCCCTAAAAATGGAACCATTTTCTGGTTTCGGGATTCTGATTTTCATGTAAACAGGAGGATGGTTCATATTTTTTATACATATTCAGTTGGTTACAGGTTACGTTTTCTTCCCATCCTCTATGCTTTTTTCACCATTCAGGATATATGGGATTTTTGGTCGTAAATCACGGCTTGCTTGAGTTATCATGATGATTATTATTCCTATTATAGTTCCTGTGTTGTCCGAATCTTATTTCTCGTTCTTCCCATGAATTCATCCATCTAGGTTACATGCTATTACGGGTTGCATGTTGTCTGAATATTGCTTGTCTTTCATGGCTATTATCTCTTTTTTCTCTACATGAATAAATGAATGGTGAATAGGAAGGGGGAACACACATCCCCTACTCTCTCGCCCCCCTTCGTACCTGTACATCTATCTATCAAGCTATCTACTTACCTATCTTTCTATATATCTATATATATCCATTGTCATGGAACCTCATCCCAAAAACCAGAAACTGTGTTCCCCTCTTTAAAACGACCTCCCCCAACCAAACATCTGTTTTATATAAATGAACAATCTGTCTGTATATTCACAAAATTCTATATCACAAGTTCGAGAAACGAACGAAACTGTTAATAATAATGAATAAATAAAAAAGATTTTTACCAGAATTCTGACGATTTTTTCTCGATACGCACACACACAAAAACACACACGCACACATTTATACAAACATATATACATATGTACATATATACATATACATAAATATATATATATATATATGTATGTATATATACACATACATATATATAATATATCATATTATAATTTTGTTTATTCCTTGCTTAGTAACTTAGTTCGTCAGTCAGTTACGCTCTTCGTACAATATATATAGTAATATGATGTTAATATGCTAATAACTACGTATGTATGTACGTCCTTGACATGCGTTTCACGCTTAGTTAAAAAGGAAGAGGTAAAATATGAATTAAAGACTTGAAGGTAGACACAGAGGAAATGAGAGGGTAAGAGTGAGAGAGAGGGTGACTGTGTTTTTAAATGTTTATCAGTATTTTCAGAGTTGATAGATATATACATCGGAAGACAAGTACATAGATAAATACATCGACACATAGAGAAATAACCGGAGTAAATGTTCGCTATTACATTTACTTTCCGAGGCAGAGGAGGGACAGGCAGGTAGGGAGAGTGAAAGTGTGAGAGTGAGAGGGAAAGCGAGAGAGAAAGTGGTGACAGAAAGTGTGAGCGTGTGTGTGTGTGTGTGAATGTGTGGCATGCTGCGTGTGTTTATAGATAGATAGATAGATAGATAGATAGATAGAGTGATAGATATACGTATCTATACATACATGTATAGATATGTGAAAACTCTAAATCGGAGACGGGATATTTATCTATATATCTTATGAAACAAATTTTGAAATTGAAATCAAATATTATTCAAACGTAATCAGCTTCGGACAGATAAATCTATCCAATAAAATAAATAAATAAATAAAACAAATTTTGAAATTTAAATAAAATGTTACTCAAAATGTGGAGTGTTCTTTTTTTTTATCTCAAGTACCACTGACTTGCGCGAGTGCGCGCATCCAGAAACAACGTGCGGTTGTCATGGTAACAAGCTGTTAATGACTTGCTGTCTGTTGATGGGCTAAAATTACCCACATTTTCAAACTGTAATTCCAAATAACATCAGATTCTTAATTTACGAGATAACGTAATTACCTGAGAATAATCAAAATTTAGAACTGCATCAATACACCAAAATTGAAAACATTCTGAGCAAAATTAAAGGGTACTGATTTTGTGAGTGAAACATAGAAGATTTGAATTGCCTGTTACAGTCCATTTTTATCAATTATTTTCTTCGTGTTTTGTATACATATTATCTTGTACTTCTTTTGTGCTTATAAGCTGCATTCATGATGAACCGGCAACAAAAACTAGAAGCTGCTCGCGCGGGAATGAATCTCTACAGGCAGAGGAAAAAGGAAGAGCAGAGATAGAAAATCGTAGACAGAGACAGGAAACGCCAGCAGCTGAGACGAGCGTCAATAGAGGAGGAACAATGCCAGAAGCACCTGCAGCAAGACAGGAGGAGACAAAAAATAAGGCGAGAAAATATGAATAAGGAAGAGCGTGTACAGTACCACGAGCAGCAGAGAAACCTATCTCAGCAAAGGAGAGAAGATATGAAATAAGGAACAGTGCGCACAGTACCACGAGCAGCAGAGAGACTTATTTCAGCAAAGTGTAGAGAACAAGAATCAATATGACGGTTATTAATCAGCAAAGCCAAAGGGGAAGATATCGAGAAAGAGTTCAAAATATGAATGCTGCAGAAATTTAAGGAGGCATCAGATGCAGCGGCAGTGTGCGAGAAAACAGGCCAGAACTAAACAGAGCTACTGTTAATGAATTTGAACAATTTAACATAGGAGAAATGAACAACGTATGTGAATGCAGTGGTGCGCTTAGGTTTAGAAATGAAAATAACAGTTGTTGCCACAATGGAAAAGTGAACGTGCCTGTATTGCAACCATATCCAGAAACACTAAAAAAATTATTTGAGGGAAACGATCAAGAGTCCGTTTCATTCCCTTTAAATATCAGAAATTACAATTATACCTTCTTCATTTAGAGTCAAACTGGCAGCACCTCCAGGAAGGGGTCCGTATTGCTTCCGCATTCAAGGCTAAACTTACCACACGACGACAAACCTGCATCCTGCTAATGATTAACTGCAATATGACTAATTCTACATCATGGACGCGGATGAACCTCTGCAGCACAAAATGGATGCGACTCGAAATTCTGAGTGTCCCCCTGTTACTATGAGAGAAGAAGGAAGAGAGAAGAAGCAGAGTAATTCTTTCGTCAAAGTACTCAGACTGCATCCTGATCAGCGAAGAAGTTTTGAGACAACTTCCAGTTGATTGCTACATGTGTTATAGTACAGTTAAATTTTTGACACACGATCCTGCTGAGGCTGAGCTCTATCAATTTAAATTTCTAAACTCTTTGACGCCATGAGGAATGTCTCCTCATAAACTGAGTTTAAAACCCGGCTCAATAGTAATGCTTCTTCGTAAATTTTCTATCCAGAATGGACTCTGCAATAGTATAAGACTGGAAGTAGTGGCCACGCATCAACATTCAATCGAGGCTTCCTTGATTAGCGGCTCACTAATTGGCAGACGTATCCACATCCCTTGAATAAATCTTGCTCCACGTCGTCATCTTCCAATCAATATTCTACTGATTAAAATGTCTAATATTTTAGTTATGGATACACCAACATATTTCAGAAAAGTACTTTTATCTGAGACCGTGTCTTGAACCCAGAACCCTGCATGTAAGGCACATGTCAATCATTCAACAAATCTTAGCTTGACTTAGACAGTTATTATTTGGTGCCAAATTTTTCGTCGCATTAACTGCGACCTGGTAAGTGACACAATTCCAATGCCACTCTATATATAAATATAGGAAATAGTCAAAAATCTGAACGCTTTGTCAACCACAATGACACTCTCAGTTCATATATTCATTCCCTGCTATTCTCTTTCATTTCAACAATTAAGGTAATTTATCTTATCGATATTTAAAGCCTGTAAATACGCAAATTCATGCAAATTCATGATAGTAATTTCCATTGTTTATCTCACATTCGTTTTAATGATTCACTGAATCTGACTTAAATGACATTAGTTCTTCAAACTGCACACAACTGAACACAATGTTAATCCAGAAGGACTTACAGGTTCATTAAAAGAATGTCGTACATCGTTGCTGTGTGTAATAAATGATTTATTTATCTGTCAACATGTTAATAAATAGATTCTGTGCGTGATATGATATCTCATGAAGAATAGACAGCTATACAATTTGTTCTCGTTGTTGGTCAAATAAATCTATGAGTGTAGTAACTTTACAGAGATATGAAGTTAACATAAATGATTTTCCACTGTAAGAATAAATACATCTTCCTTCTAAAACGATTCGTGATTATATCAATATATGAACATTTCGTTCATTATGTTCAACAAACGATGTCCCTAGTACTGGTGAGGAGAGAAATTGTCGTTCTAACGTGCAACGCAAATGATTGTTAAGCTGAATAAGCGTCAGATTTTAAGTTTGGTTTGAAGTCAAAATTTAAAGAGTCTAAAGGAATGCTGAAACGAGCATGTTTTGTCTGATCTAACAATTTGTTGATAACCATTTAAAAAACGTTGCAGCTTGTGTGGGAGATATTGGGATGTATTAATAAAACAGCTGAGAGTTATAAACAATCAGATGACAGATCCCGCATGGACATTAACGAAATAAAAGAAAATGAATTTAAATGTTCCAATAGGTGGAGAATCACTTGCCTAGAGTTTCACGATGGACTTCTCTGTGCTAGACTTACACTTTACCTTTACTACCAAAAGCAAGTACTACACTGCAGCAGTGACTTTTATTTTAGAGGAGTAGAGTGAGTGTAGGTTATAGTCTCCTTCCACTAAGTGCAACTGGAGAATGTTGACAAACTTTTTGTCGACGAAGAACTCCCTCCACACCACCTCTTTAGCTATAGCCACCAGACAGAATAAAGTTGGTAACCTTTTTTTTGCCAAAGAATCGCAGTTGCTCTTTGTTATATTCTGAAAACGGGTTCTGTCTTAAAGGAATGAGTGGAATAACATGCATCGTGAACGTTGTCGACAAATGAATTCTGCATAGAATATATCCAAACGGCAATGTGTTGTGTAGCATTATCAGGTCAATTATTTTTTGGAAGTTATATATTTATAACTGAACAGGTAGTTATTTGAAATGGAATGCTGTGTACATCGACATTTAATGGAAATCCTACTTGCTTGACGATCATCCCGTCACAATCACGCCATAAAATAAAGTATTGAGCGTCCATGTACACTGATCGTGGGTCTAACCTTTCGATATTATTACATTTTACTAGCGCTCAAACTTGATATATTATCAATCTGTCACTGCAAGTCTTCCACAGAAATAAAGCTCTGTAAGTTATGCCCGATGAGGTGCAACAATATCGGCTTACAACCACTGTACATTATTCAGCCTCAGAACATGCGTGCACACCAGCAGTTCTGGCTATCACCTGAGTCAATAACAGTGGAGTTGCCAGCAGCAAACATAATTGCTGATGTTTAGAATTCATCTCGTGCAAAAGTAATGAAAGTAGTAACGCACCAATCTGATTAGATGCCTATGGTAATACATCACTTAATAGATAAGACTGGCCAACACACTTGTTATGTCATCGTTAGTAACTTTCAAAGAAGATGACGTGGTGGAAGGAAAACCCAGTGATATTACTCAAGCAATCGCCCAAGTCCCTGACGCTCACTTGTGTGTAATTTCCCGTGGATTATTTGTGGGGATTTGCATCACAGATCCCAAGCATGAAAGTCCCAAATGACTTGAATCGGGTGTCAACTTCTATGAAGGCCCTCAACATTATAGTGAAGTCCGTGTAAACAAAGAAAGCCTTCCTGTGTCACAGTCCAACAGTTAAATAATATTTAACTTTGGAGTGGATATAGAGGATTGATGGCGAAAAGAACCCTTTTGTACTGAGCGTTAATTCCGAATTGGTTTCAATATATGGCTGAGTATTCGGCTCACGATCGTAAGGTCGTGAGTTCGATACCCCGCCACGCGTTGTGTCCTTGTACCAGGCGCTTTACATCAAGCTGCCCAGTTCACTCAACTGACAAAAATGAGTTCTTCTGCATTTCAAACGCCAGCTTTGTCACGTTCTGTGTAACACTGGATATCCTTATGAACCATGTCAATGTTACGCACGTCAGTGGAATGCTCAACTACTTGCAACTGAATTTCGGGAGCTGACTGTTCATTTGATCGGTTAAACAAGAACTCACGTCGCCATAACCGAATGAGTGCCAGTTGGGCTAAATATCAATAAGATATTACAATAGAAAAATGTTCTCTGGCATCTGAAATCAAGATCGAAACCAGGTGATTTTAAAATAGTATTAAGAAAACAGCGGTCGACACTCACGGTAACTTTACACTGACTAAAATTAATGTTAACCTCATTAAATGTATATTCATTTATGAATACGTATATCATATAGAAAATGGCAATATAGGCACACACCTATGCAGAGCCCTTTCAATACAGCAAACATTACAAAACCAAAACTTACCACAGCATATATTCAAGGCCTTCAAAGCTGAGCTGGGTAGTGCGGTGAAAGCACGCAATTAAAATGAGACTGCTGCATTATCATAATAAAATGGTTATGACGTGGAAAGGTAACTTGAATGTAAAGGGCGGCAAAGAGAGTCAGTACTAATACTTTGTGGATTCCAGAAGGACGAAAGACGAATTTTAGATTGCTTAACGATAAATAAATAACTAATGAAGACAAATAAAGCAAAAAGGTCTAATTTTGTTCGCTTTCACCAGTTTAAACTATAAAACTATGAAACTATTCTTGGCTGTTTCTCATACCAACAGTAAAGGTGCATAAACTGATGAATAATCGTTCGATGAACTTTTTCTGTTTTAAACCGAACAAAACCATGATTTACTGAAGTTTCACAAATATTTATTTCAGAAACTACATAAGCCTACTGTATTGCTGCGTATCTTTAACTCTGATTCTCTCTCCCCTTCTGTGAATCCGTCCCTTTCTTTATGTGTTTATATTTCTCTATCACTTCATTTCTTTACCCAACTCTTTCATTGTATGTGTGTGTGTGTGTGTGTGTGTGTGTGTGTGTGTGTGTGTGTGTGTGTGTGTGTGTGTGTGTGTGTGTGTGTGTGTGTGTGTGTGTGTGTGTGTGTGTGTGTGTGTGTGTGTGTGCTTATCTGAGTGTCTGTTTTTCCGTAGGAATGTATTACCCCAGAACCAATTGACAATCAGTGATGGTTTGTTTCCGTCCCTATAATATAGCGGGTCTATAGAGAAAAAAAGGAGTAAGTTAGAATTTGAATAATTATTTAACGCGCTGTCATCTTGTTTTGGAGAATCATCCGAAATGATCATTCTCTGAAATGAGATAAAAGCATAAAATACATAAGCAACTATGCAAAATTGTTCTTCTTAATATATAAAATCTGTACACTGCTTCAAGCAATCTACACACGTGCGCGCATGCAAACATGTACAGGGAAATATGGCTACAAGTTTTCCATGAAACATGCATTTCATTATACAGACAGATACGAGATATAGACATACGATGATAAGCACGCGCACACACATGCAAACATGTACAGGGGAAACATGGCTACAAGTTTTCGATGAAACATGTATTATACAGAGAGATAAGAAATACAGAGATACAACGATAAGCACGCGTCAGGCAAGCTACTCACATTCATTCTAAAAGCAATTTGATACAAACTGTTGCCTTCACTATATTTTCTGAAAAATGATAAAACCTTTAATTGGATTTCCTGATATCATGACAAGGAATTACATCTGTTTCTTATTTTCGGGACATATTATGTCGGAGTATCTTTTATGCAGTATCATATAACAAATAATGATATCAGTCTGTTTTGTGTAAGTCCCACATCTTTGTTCATACTCTTTTACTCTTTTACTTGTTTCAGTCATTTGACTGTTGCCCTGCTGGAGCATTTATTATTTTTAATAATTAAAAACTGTGAAAGATGGGAACAATGGAACCTGATTCGAATGTAAGAAGGAAAAGAAAAAAGTAACTCAAAATAGTACCTGCGTATATAAAAAAAAAAGGCAGGAAAAGAAATTTAAATGCAAAACAAATTTCTTTTATGTTAATATAAGGGCAAGGAACGCAGGAAAAAACGTGGTAGAGAGTGATTGGAAAACAAGTGAAGTCATTTAATAGGATTGCAGAGAAGATGAAGTTGAATGTTATATGGAAAAATAAACGATTAGTATGGAAGAGGTGTTTTCATGCGACAGTATGAATCGGCGAGGAACCTTTCATATTTTCTTGCTTTTTGTCGTCTTCCAAACAACAAATGAAACATTTATTAATCAAAAGAATAATAACAAAAATTATAGAAACATAAATACATAAAATATGAATGAAAATAAAACCGAAAAAGGCATTTGGCAAGAAGTAGAAGAATAAAAGATTAAAAGAATAAAAGAAAATGAGATGAACGCCTTATTGTAAATATTGATAAAATCAAGCCTATTGGGTAAAATTTATGTTAACCTGCCATCACTTCTACATGGATAACACATTGGTATATAACCTTGCTTTATAGATTTTATTTTGAAAGAAAAACCGCTTTAGAATAATTCATTTTGTGTAGGACAGTATAGTATAATAGCATATAATCGAATCTATCTTAAAAAGACTGCTGGTATTAATATTGACATGTATTGAAATAGCTCTTATCACTTTCCCCTCAACACTGTTTCCTATCAATACAGTTCGTTAAGTATAGATGCTATTATATATATATATATAT
>NC_068985.1:58549148-58549655 GCF_001194135.2 Octopus bimaculoides | reverse complement strand
TAGTAGTAGTAGTAGTGGTGGTGGTGGTGGTAGTAGTAGTAGTAATAGTAGTAGTAGTAGTAGTAGTAGTAGTAGTAGTAGTAGTAGTAGTAGTGCCAGCTGCAGCAGCAGCAGCAGTAGTAGTGATGATAATAAAATATTTGCAACAAATTACCTATTTTCTCTCAGGTAATATATTCAATTCAAACTTCGATCTCTCGCATTTCTATAATGCAAAACATGTATTCTTATCGATTGTAGAATGGGAACAAGCTTCAAAATCGATTTCAGCAGGAATTGAACCACAATCCTCAGATAACTAATTTCTGAATGTCATGTCACAGCCAATTGGCGTTGCAGAAAAATTTGAAGTACCAGTGGGAATAATGTAATATATAATTTTGTTTGTTATAATATTATTACAGGTTTATGTGGCACAACAGTGAGAGAAGTAGGGTACACTAAAATTATATAACGAAGGTCAAAAACAATGAAGAATGAACTAATAGTAAATATTATATATATATA
>NC_068985.1:58547279-58548967 GCF_001194135.2 Octopus bimaculoides | reverse complement strand
TATATACATATGTGTGTGTGTGTATATATGTAACCTTGCCGCTTTTAGACATAACACGATAGTTATCGAAAATGTGACGCACCCAAAAACATTTAGGAAGCAAGATGAAGAACAAAGAATAAACAATTGGAAAATGAAAACAATACATAGGCAGTACGTCAGAGAAATCGAAGGGGAATACAAAACCAACACCTGAAGATGGCTACGAAAAAGTGATTTGAAAAGATGCACTGAGGCATTGGTATCCAGCGTCACGAACAAGCCATGAGGACTAATTACACGAAGTTTTAAATAAATAAGAGCAGTGAATCGCCCTTTGCAGGATGTGTGGCATCAAATATGAAACGATATCACATATTGTGAGTGATGGTAGCAAGCTGGGCCAAAAGTAGTATGCAAGGAGGTATGACTACGTCTATTCACTGCAGGCTAAGTCTATTCACTGGATACAGTGAAACGTACGGTCTCGGCACAGTACTGAAATGGTACAAACATGAACAAGAGGGTGTTTGAGAACAATAAATATAAGATACTGCGAGGTTTCACAATTCAGTGTGAATCCATAATCCGAAGACGAGGCATCACTGTGGGGGATAAAAAAACAAGGAAACCAACATCATAGATATTGCCATACCTAAGTATGCATGCATAGATGACAAAGAGTTGGAAAAGATACAGACTGCTAAAAGACGAAATTGCAAGAATGTAGGCAATGAGGAGAGTAACTATTACTCTAGTAGTTGTAGGGTCAATCGGAGCACTAACAACCAGGTTCTAGAAATTGACATGAAGGCAGTGCAGGGCCCAAAAACTGCTCTATTGGGACAGCAAAGCTTATAATTTGTGGAAAGAGACACTGGGAGACCTCTGATAATATGTTACTGTGGCCTCTCACAATATCAATTAGATCAAGTAAAATCGGAATCTCTGAGCAGTAAAATAATAAAAGTAATACTAACATATACATATTTCGGTGCGAATGGTTTTGTTCTACGGTACCGTGTTTTACAATCTTGTAAATAATTATAATGGTATTTATATAAGCTTAAAGCTTATGGCAATCATTGTACAATGACTAAGGAAGATATTCTAATAAAGGAGCATATAAGCCTTCGACAGAAAAAATGGGCTTTCGTATTTGCGTGGGACTCGAATACACGTCCTATTGTTAACGCGACAAAGTGTGTTACCTTTACACCAGCGAATTAGCCTACCAGTCGATGTGAAATTTAAGAACTATATTAGTTTGTATTTGTTTTATGTAAACAAACTTCCTTAGTCATTGCACAGTGATCGCCATATTATGTAAGCTTATATAAATACCATTATTATTATTTATAAGATTGTGAAATACAGTAGCGTATAACAAAACCATTCGCACCGAAAGCACATAGAAATTTTGTTTGCATAAAACAAATACGTTCTAATATAGTTCTTAAATTTAACATCTCCAGGGAGGCTAATTGGGTGGTGTAAATATAGCACACTTAGTCGCGTTAACAAAGGGATGTGAATAAGAAAGCCTTCTTTTTCTTTCTGTCGAGGGCTTACATGCCCCTTTATTAGGCTACTTTCTTTAGTCATTGCACGGTGATCGCCATAAGCTTTAAGCTTATATAAATACCACACACACACACACACACACACACACATACATATATATATATATATATATATATATATATATA
>NC_068985.1:58545486-58546801 GCF_001194135.2 Octopus bimaculoides | reverse complement strand
AATAATAATAATAATAATAATAATAATAATAATAATAATAATAATAATAATAATAATAATAATAATAATAATAATAATAATAATAATAATAATAATAAGGAGAAGATTGAAGTTAAAAAGAATATCAAAAAGAGAAATATAAGGTTTCTGTTGATGACTTTCAAAGAAAAGAGAAACTAATCCATAGGAATGCGAAACGGCCGCCTACCTACAGATTATTAACCAATAAAATGAGACGCGAAACTAAACCATAGAAACAATGTTCGTTATGAAACACGAGAAATACGTAAGGGGGCGAAAAATGATATATAATTGGATAGTTTCAAAACAACAATAACGTGGAGCAGTAAAGATCTGTAATGAATAAACGTCGATGGCAGATCTCTCAATGGACCAACAGAAAAACTGCACCATAGCATGGACAATATTTCATGATGATACTTTTGAAAATACATTAACAATGACATACAACAAAGCGATGTGAGCATCAATGTGAGTGGAATAAACCAGCTAATCAATACACAACCTGAAAACATTTCGTATAAAAACAACAACTAACCACAGACAATTAACGAATAGAACCAACATACACGGAATGTAGGAAAATAATGGGAAGATCTTCCAATTCTTAAAATGAGATCGACAATGAATAAAAGGAAATATAAACAACTATACATAATTGAATAAAAGACAAACGACAAAGCAATATAAACTACTTTAAAAAAAGAATTGATGTAGCTGATATGAAGGAGGCTCTCAGAAAATATACCTTCATTAAATCACCAATAATCTGTCTTTTGGACTGCGGATAAATTTGTTTATTTTTATTTATTTATTAATTTTTTTGCTTTATGAGAAAACAAATATTTCGAATCCTTCACAAAACGACTTCTGCGAAATCTAGGTAACGCAACATAGACACATATGCTACGCTGTGTATATGGTAAGATATTCCACATACACAACGGAAATGGTCAGTGCAGTGAACACTTATATGCATTCGTAAATACACACATACCTCACCCCCATATATATATAGCTCTATGTATATATGTTTGTATGTATGCATGTATGTATACACACGCGCGCGCACACACACATATATATAATCCAATGAAAGATGCGTTAAAGAATTTTCTTTGTCTTTTTCTTTTCATTGGAATATTTACTCTTCGTCAAACACTTTGATCGTTTTGAAACTTGGAATTTCTACACCATAAGTATTTGGCATGGATATCGACAGTGTTGATAGCTCAGTATTCGTGTTGAGAACTTTTCTGGACAAAACTCCCAACTGACTTTGTATATATATATA
>NC_068985.1:58543921-58545265 GCF_001194135.2 Octopus bimaculoides | reverse complement strand
TATATATATATATATATATATATTTATATATATCAGTTTATGTATATATTAATATTATCTCAGTTTAAAATAACCTTGACAATGTAAATATGTTAATAATTACCATGGGTAGCAAAAACCACACAAAAAACCAGGATATCACACCCGTTTTTATAGGTGGAGATGCCAAGTTAAAGTGATGCATTTTGAGTAGATATGAATTACAATAAATGGAGCAAAACGCATATAAATAAAATGTTCCTTTAATTCCTACATATATTTCAAAATATATGTGTAGACTTCTCCAAAGAAGTAAGAGCTGCTAGAATTCCACATATATTCATCGTCAGGGAACCAGCATATAAAAGCAAGACAAATGCGAAATGATGAGGTAACTTACGAGTTATAATATTATATGGCCAAGTAAGTGACCGTTAGAAGTAAGAACTCTCCGTTTCTCCACTTTTGAATTAACATTTAGCTTACGACTTTAGTTTACTTTACTGTGATCTATGTTGCCCTCCTCCCCCCATTTTAATCATTTAATTTAAACCTTTAGTATAGCGTTTATAGCCCCCTCCCTTTATAACTCTATGTAAACAAGCGTTCTTACTTCTAACTCTTCTCTCCATTCACGCGAATTCATTTCACCCTTTTTGGATAGACTTGTGACTGGTGACGAAAAATGGATCTTCTATCGAAATGTTAAATGTTGTAAACAGTGACCTGGTAAAAGGGAAATAGCTCAACCGCAAACGAGAAGGGAACTTCATGGGAAAAAGGTTCTTCTCTCAATCTGGTTGGATTGCAAAGGTGTAACTAACTTTGAATTGTTACCACCTGATGCAACAATCAATGCTGTCAGCAATTAGAGTAATTGAACCGAGGAATTAGAGTAATTGAACCAAGCTTTGAAGAAAAAAGCCCCGATTTAGTGAATCGGGAAGGAGTGATGTTTCATCAGGACAATGCGTGAGCCTACACTGCAAAGTTAAAATCACAGAAAATCGAAGAGGTTGGTTGGGAAAATATTGCTCATCCACCTTATTCTCCCGACCTTGCACTTTCAGACTACCATTTGTTACGTAGTTTACAGAATCATTTGGGGGAAATAACTTTTGCAAGCCAGGAAGAGATCGAAACTGACATTTCAAAGTTCTTCACTTTGAAACCAAAAGAGTTTTATATTGATGGGATTTACATTAAAAGTTCATTGATGATTAAATTTCAATTAAATACAAATTTTGATCACTTGTTTTCTTTATTCGAAATTCAGACAGAACTTATGATATGACCTGATACATATATACATACATACACACACACACCCACACACACGCACACACACACACACACACACATATA
>NC_068985.1:58542090-58543469 GCF_001194135.2 Octopus bimaculoides | reverse complement strand
AGCTGAAGATCAGAATAGAGTATTCCTTACTCTTAACTGTGAAACGATCGTACTAAATTAACTAAAGGCAAGTGTTTTTTTACTCTTCTCTACTGTTTTTTGTTCTGTGTGTATCAAAAATGTCGCTATCAATCTAGAGTAATAATTTGTAGTTTTGAAATCAGTAGTTCTTTGACTGCTATTTCTGAATTCTCAGTATGTTGGAGAAGCAGGTTACTGTCAATCCCTATATATTTATGATTATAAATGTTTTTTTACCGAAAAAGGTTTTTTTCATACTGAGCTACCCGGCAAAATTGTTAATTATTAATTTTATTACTAATTGACGATTCCGTGCCCTGCATATCTACATATATATATATATATATATGTATTTATGCATGTATGTCTGTACACACACAGACACACATATATATACGTGCACACATGTATACGCGTATATATAATTGTGTATGTTCAGTTATGAGGGTTTGTGTGCTATACTTTTGTAATTGTTACTTTGCTTGGTTCTAAATCCAACAACAATATAGCACTAATTCAGACCCCTATTGAAAAGTTAAAATTTCATTCAAAACGAATACCCTTGTTAATTAAATCAGAATACCACCAGAGATGACATTGACCTCAATATTTGATAGCTACAAAATACGATTGGCGATAGTGAAATTTAGCCACGGGAAAGGATTTTACTTCTGAAAGCAGACCTCTGCTTAGGTTAAACTTAGATTTTCATCTGACTGGTTTCCGTAATATGTAGTACATTAAAAAAAAAATGAGACTATGACTTTTAAATAAGAAATAAGAAATAACGCAGACATATCAACAGGACGTGGAATTAATCCGTAATGTTGTAGCATTTTGATTTATTGAAGTATGTTTTTAATCATTCACGTTATAATTCTTCTTATCAGTTTCAACTGAAAGCTGAGGCCATGACGAGACACCGCTAATTTGCTACACTCTTATTATATATACGCATAGATATATGCGTATAATATTAATGTATATATAACAGTTTGATACGATTCCACAAAGCTTACCGTTTCCCTGGGCTTGTTAAGCCAACGAAGCTCATTAGACTACACAACTGAAGTACTTAAATATGGCTATCGCTACTGCAGAAAGGATGTCTTGCTTTCCTGAGGACGAAATGAGAATTGCTAGCGACAGCGTGACGTATCTAGTGTATATGCATGTGTGTCTTATGTATGTATGTATGTATGTATGTGAGTATGTATGTATGCATGTATGTATGTACGTGTGAGGTGACGTTATCGGCTCTTTGGTTCGTATCTGCCCCAGTTTGTGCATATAGTGCATGTGTACATGTGGGTGTGTATTACCTATCTGTATATATCTATATATCTATATATATATAT
>NC_068985.1:58537916-58541814 GCF_001194135.2 Octopus bimaculoides | reverse complement strand
CATTAGCGACTCCTAATGCCTAGGGTTAAACTTATTTACCTCTGTCAATCTTATAAGAACTCCGTTGAAAACATGCTCTTTATTTTCAAAACGGTGGTTTATTATCAATTAGAACCTTAAGGCAAAATTAATAGAATTTACAAAATGGTCTACATCAAATCCAAAATGGCCATCCTGTTATGTACGCTGGGGACCTAACTCCTATCGTCAGTCATTAAGTTGAGTGCTTTTGTGGATTTTTGAGTTATTTTAAGAATTTTTATCAAAAGCGGTGCGGACGTTTAAAGTAAGGAACGCACACGAGCTAATGTAGTGAATATTTTAGAAATAGATGTTAAAATGTTATTTTTCAACTGAAGATCCCAGAGTATAATAGTCATGCAGAGTGTGAAATCATTTGGTATTGTAATATATATTACTTACTGATGTATTCAACGCAAAGTTAAGCCTATTTCTAATATGTCCATTGCATTGCTCGTGTGTACCTTTATTGTGAGTTTATAGTGCTTTTGGAGCCTTGACTCTGATTTTAGCAAGTGGTATCATATACCATACTGATTCTATACAATTTACAAATTATGTTATAACTACACAAGCCTACATACATACACATAATAAAATGGGAGACCCGTTTCCTTCTTCCGTTTGTTATTAAATTTCATCTTATTCCCATTTTCATATATGGATATATACACACCTTGTATGATGCCTCCACTTTAGTATATATCTAGAACAGAATGTTTGAAGAGACTTTATACACAAAGAGGAAACAAACGTTATCTTCATAAAAGACAAAGGTTACAATTCCTATATACTAATCAAATTCCTTAGAAGAACAAACACTTAGAGATATACATATGAACATACAATCTTTACCTAAATGCTTTTGTGAAAATCAAAGTACAAGAGAAACAATTTTCTATACTAGCAAGGACATGACATACCTGACTAATAAATCCCATTTTCCTACCTACCTATATAGTCTTTTGTAAAAAGACTGACACGCCTAATTACAAAAACCATAAATACTGAACCTGTTTACTTTTTAAGCTTTACTTTGTCAAAGCCAAAAAATTAAATACAATAATACAAAAAGCAACAAAAATACTGCCACATACACTTCATGCCCAACAAAATAGAAACACCGGCACCTTGTATACAATATTATACATCCATGAATACTTTAAAAACTAGCATAACCCCATATGTAGTAAATAAAAAAAAATCTCCTAATCATGTCTCCATAGGATCCCAACCTAATTATCTCTCCACTGAAACCCACGCACTCAAGGAAATTTTTTAATTCAGCAGCGACTATGTAAAGGCAACACTATCATAAATGTTTAGGTATATTAAGTGTGTATACCTGTCAATAAATCATGTTATTTTAGATTTTTTGCGCATGTACATAAGGTAGGAGTTGTTAACAGAGCTGTACATCTTTACACTAGTATATCCGAACATATAATTATAATATCTAATAATTTTGTATCGCTTTGTTTGTGTCTCCCTTATATATTTCCGTTATATAACTCGTTGAACGTTTCACTTTTAATGAGTTTTCAACAATGTAGCAGTTATTTTTGTTTCAAGTATAATAGTATTGTCCAAGAGTTCCTGGTCAATGTTCTTGCCCTTTCTTTTCATTAATATCTATTATTTATCGCCCTTCACATCTCCCTGCGTCCTTAGAATGCTCCAAGGTTCCTTAAGAGAAGCCATTCCTGAAGAAAAGCCATTAATGGCAGTAAATTATGATAAAATAAACTTATAGGTTTGTTATGAACATATCGTGCAGATGAATGCAAATTGATGTACGGATTGTCTTGTATTTTTCATTTGATAATAATTCATTTATTGCTGATAATTTTGCCTTTAAGTGGTCCATATATGAATATATAATATTGTGTGGTGATGCGGTTGTTTCTTTGCGTATTAGTATACTTGTGTGTATCCAGAGGTGTGTATGGTAAATTCGTACATGTATATATATATATATATATATATATATATATATATTGCAATGAATAATTTCCGAACAACTAAACAAGGTTGAAAAGATTTATCGTTTTCTGTGATTCATATACACCTATACATACACACAGTAATCTATCAATATAATTGGAGAAGATTTTGCATACATGTACATACTCACATATACATATACATATACATGTGTATGTATTTATAGATATATACGCACACACACATACACACACATATATATGCATGTATGTAATGTATGTATGTACATATGGACTGTCATTCAGGTAATAGGTAAATAGACTTGGTCTCGTCTGCCCGAATATTCTTAACAATATATTTTAAAATTTTAGTGTATCACTACGAAAAGAGTAGAATTTTGTGAAACGTGTGCTATATCGAGTTATTTAGAAAGTGTTTTATTTATGATCTATTATGCTGTGTTTCCGTCACCAAAAGATATAAAACATATTTTTTTCTTGTTAATGTTATATCGCTATATAATAAAAGTTACTAATATTCGGAATCTTCTGAAAACGGTTTTATATAACAAAGCTTATAGAGAAATATTTATTGCAAACAAGCCCCCGCTTTCCAGGAGTTTATGCTCTCCATATATACCAGATATACTCAATGCTACGAAATCACGTTAGTTGCGACTTGTTCCTTCGGATTGTAAAAGTGACACAAAGTCTCCCTTTCACTGTCTCCTTCTCTCTCTAGCCCTCTCTTTCACTCTCTCTCTCTCTCTCTCTCTCTCTCTCTCTCTCTCTCTCTCTCTCTCTCTCTCTCTCTCTCTCTCTCTGACCTCAGTAATAATATATTGATATTATCACTCAAGACTAAGAAATTTAGGCCAAAGTGTTAGTCAATCACATTGAACTCAATGTTTTAGCAATACCTAAATTATCGACTCCAAAAAGATGATAGGCGAATTTGAAGGAGAGACCCCTAAACCTTTTGTTCTCGCACCACCAATTCTGTCGGTCAGTAGCTTTGAGGACAAGGCTAGCAATATTGTGGGAAGTGATTTTTGGATACTGAAAACCAGTTGAAACTTGCCACTTCAGCTGATGCAACTGGTGCCGCTAAAGTGATAATGATTTCTTGTACATTCTGCTATTGCCACATATGCTCCTCTCTAGCAGCGCTCTGTTTTGGACATTTTTATCCTCCTTGAGGATAGGGAACCTTCAATTTCTTCTAACTGCAGTACGTGTATCAAGCATGATCTTTTCGTTCACTGTCAACCTCCTCACTGTAAATTATAAACTCGAAATTATACAATATTTATATACTAATGTGTTATGGATCGTATAACTGGTAATTTAGGAAGCATATTTTTGCTAACAAGTGTAATATCAGAAAATATTATTTACATGGAATAATTATAATTTACCTTATATTTAATTTCTCAGCAAATCAAGACAGGCAATTGTGCTGCAGTGACAGGCGAAGGCCTAACAACTGAGCTACTGCAGATAAAAGAATTGGAAGTGAAGCATATAGACTATAAGAAATTCAATACCTTGCTGAAGAAAGAAGGAGGATGTGTACAGCTGACACCACTGACACCAAATAACAGAGAAAACAGAAAGGAAAATAATTACGCACAAAACGTTAAATGTAGCGACAAGGAAGGTGGAAGTAGCAGGAGTTGAAGAAGCAGGAATGTTTAAAGGACGTAAAAGAAGTGATAATATTTTATAACATAGGACGAAAATTTGGCACGGTGGAGGTGCGCTTCGTTAATGAGAATGGAGTAAAGAAGTACTCCACCGTAGCCTTGAAATCGGCACACTGGGCACTCTTGCCTACTTACTGTGGAAGACGTGCAGCCCGAGTGAGAATAGGGAGAGTGCCACCCGAAATTATCAAAAACTGGCTCGTGGCAGCCATACTCTATAACGCAGAC
>NC_068985.1:58534471-58537170 GCF_001194135.2 Octopus bimaculoides | reverse complement strand
GGGGTGGTCGGAGGGTTCGGCGGAGCTGGAAGAATTGTTTGGAAGAGGAATAGTGGGTGCACGGGGGCGGTTTCGGTGTGATGTATTGCCACCAGTGATAATGAATGAAGACTTAATACCTTATGGAATATAAACATGACACAAACAGGACAACATTATTGATCTTAAAAACAGTAAAATGGGACTTTCTACTACGGAGGATAGAAAACGATTTCATTATCATCATTTTACACTTCATAATTCATTCGAAGATCATCCAATGTACCCCACGATTGTGTTGTCTATCTTTGCAATCTCCATTTTTTTAAAAAAGGCTATATGCCTATAAGAAAGAGAAATATTTTTTTGTGTGTTGATTTCACTCACATGTGAGTTGTTGATTTGTTTAACTGAATTGCTGAATTGTTGAAATTGTGATTGCTGAATTTGTAATTTTTGAATTCCTTGAAAATTAGCTTGGCTTCCCCATTTATGGGTGAAGCAGTAAATAACGAAATTATGAACACGCAGACCCAGATCGGGAGTTATGCTGCGGTGACAGGCAAAAGCCTGATAGCGGAGCTACTGCAAATATAGGAACTAGAAGTGAAAGATATTGATTACAAAACCTAACCCTAACCCTAACCCTAACCCTAACATGTTGAATAAGGAAGGAGGATGTTTGAGACTGACACCCCACCCAATGAAATAACAGAGAAGACAAAGAGAAAAATCATTCCTTTTAGTACATTGAACATAGCAACAAGGAAGGTGGAAATAGCAGGCGCTGAAGAGGTAGAGAAATGCTTAAAAGAAGTAAAAAAATGTGACGACATTCTATAACAGAGGACGAAAATTTGGCACGGTGGAGCTACGCTTCGTTAAGGAGAACGAAGCAAAGAAGTACTCCACCGTAGCTTTGAAATCGGCACAGTGGGCACTCTTGCCTACTTACTGCAGACAGAGTGAGGATAGGAAGAGTGCCACCCGAAATTAACGAAGACTGGCTTGTAGCAGCCATCCTCTTACAATACAGAGGAGAAAGTAGAGATATTAAAAATATTCAAGACAGCGGAGGTCAACTGATGTGGTTATGGCCTAGAAGTAATGATACTTATCAGCCTGCCTGACCTCTACAAAATGATAGACGAGATAGTCCTGCCCGATGAGACCAGACTAAGAGTCATGGTGGAGGGTAGACCAACAATATGCTTCCAATGTGGAGTAAGAGGGCACATGAAGGCAAAGTGTCCCCACAAACACGAACAGGATGTGGTGGAGCAAGAGCATCAAATAGAAGTGAATGTAATATCGGAGAAGGAAATAAATGTACATTCGTGGGGAAGAAAGGAAATAGCGAATCTCCACCGAAAAAGAAAAGCAAGGCGGAAGAAAAGAAAGAAGAGAAAAGAAGAAATGAGGAAGCAACGGAGAGTGAAACTCAAGAGTCGGAACCTTCAACGAGTAAGGAGGAGGAAGGCCAGAAGAGACAAGAAAACGAACAACAAACATAAATGGAGACACCGGTAGATTATGAAGAAATACAGCCGAGAAAGCCACGCAAAGAAAAACATGAACGAGTGTAAATGGTGTACAAGAAAAGTGTGGAAATGGAAAAGCGTATAGCAAAAATGAATAGTATAATAAGAGTGAAATCAGCAGATAATGAAGAGAACAATATTATGAAAGCGGTGCTACTGGAAAACGAAAGAACGGCGAGATTAAAAGAGACATTTGGAAGCAGAGTGAAAACTACAAGAAAGCAGTTTCAATATGATGAATTTCCACCAGTGGTAATGTATGAAAATTTAATACCTTAGGCAATATAAACATGGACAAAATGATTGATTATAAAAACAGTAAAATAGGACTTTCTTCCTTGGTGGGTAGAAAGCTATTTCATTATCATAATTTCATACTTCATAATTCATTCGTTAATCATTTTATGTCTCCCCTGTTTGTCTTTGTAATATCCGTTCTATAAAAAAAGGCTATATGCCTATAATAAAGAGAAAGTGTAGAGCGAGTCGTCGGTACACTAGACGTCGAGTTGTGTGGAGTTGAGTCGTCGGAAGTGAGAGTTCGGTAGCTGAGTAGCGGAATGTCATTGGCAAAGGTACACCATCCGAACGTGCGATATAACAGTTCCTGAAGAAATGTATTTATTACTTTAAAATAAAATTAAATAAGGTTCATTTCTTATTTGTATAACACTCCCATAACTGCTCGGTCATTTGCTCCTTCTCCTTTACATTTTTCACTCTCTCGTTAGCCTTTATCAACATTTGTCTGTCACTGTGTGTGTATTGCGTTCCTTTATACACTGCCTGCCACGAAATCTAGTATCTGCACTCGTTCCAAACCCTCTATATCAAGTCTCTTTGCAGAGCTTTTTCACAATGTAAAACGTGACTGGAAAAACGAAATCCCAAATAATCAGTCAACCATTATATCGACAGTTAACATATAGAGACAAAACATCGTAATTGTAAATATTACATTATAAAATTAATTTATTTATAATAGTGAAATTTCAACAGAGGTGCCACATTGCGTAAACGTTTTGAAGCGCTTTCGTAAAAATAGCAAAATGCAAAGAACACTAGATTAAATAAAATGACGTTTCAAAATAAGTTCGTCCTTTAGTCTAACAGCAGATATATTGAAAAAATTTATCTCAGTAGTTCAACAAACACTTTATATTTTGTAGAAATACCAAT
>NC_068985.1:58530239-58534257 GCF_001194135.2 Octopus bimaculoides | reverse complement strand
TATATGCATGTGAGTTTATGTGTGAAAATAGAGACATGGCTTTCAGTCATATTTCTGGAAAAAGTTATTTTAATGTAATGGTGTTCTAATAATATTATATTATTACATTTACTTAGAAGTTTCATTTTAATTACTGAAATTCAAACCTTAATACGTATAATCTATGCGATTAAATTTAATTTGTAAATAACAGAATATAAAATCTATAATATTTCATTAAAGTTTTGAAGTAAATAATTGTATTTTCTTATCTATTTCTATTGTTGCTGCTCTGTTTTAATTAAGTGATATGTCTACAGGAAAATATTTCCAATTTATTACTAAATATGATTTCCATCTCCATCTCTCTCTCTATTTCCCTTCTGAGGAATCAGTCTCTACTTCTTTTAGTTTCTTTCTCTCATTCATAAAAGGAACTTGCAAATAACTTCCAAATTACTACTCGAAATTCACGTTTATTATTCTTTATGTTATATATAACGCATTGTAACTACCAACATCTAAATACTAACCGATACATATACACGTACACGCAGGCAAACATACACGCGGCAAAATCATGTATGTATACCTGCATATGCCTGTATATATACAAATGCACCCGCGCGCATGCACATACACACACGCACGCACACACACACACACACACACACACACACACACACACACACATATGAAGTAAACAAGAGTATTTCCATGCTAAAAATAATATTGGTGAATCTGTCTGTGGGTTTGAAGATGCATCTGAATCTCAACACGTTTTTCAATTTTGTATCAGATTTATCAAAACACCAAAGCGGCTTGGAGAATTTCTTGTTTATGAATGGTAAAATAATAAATAAAATAAATAAGGGATAGGGTTTAGGAGAGGTTAAATTTACAAGGGAAAATTCAGAAAAAAATGCTTAAATTATCAACTGTTCTTACAAATAGAAGTGAGTTTCATATAGATAGACAGTAATACAAGTTTAAATATTCGGTGAAGTTCATGACAGCCATACGAGTTTATTTTACATATTTTTAAAAACCTTATCGTATCTAATTCTTAATATAGTACAATACTACTAAACTGTCAATATATATATATGTGTGTGTGTGTCTGTGTATTTTAATGACCTGTAGGGACACCGTATGTTGTTATGCAACTATAGTACGCTACAAAATATATCAAACGCTTTTATAAGTCAATATCGTGTTCTAATGTGTTACCAGTGCTATTACATTGCTTGTTAAGGTCATTTCTATAGATTTTCTATAGCAGTTATAGTCAACACTGAATTTTTTGTTGACACCTAAAAGCGTTTAATGTATTTTATTGTTCAGTTCTATATTTGAGAGACGAGGAATTATGTACATTATTTACATTTCACGGATATTTGTCATCTTGTTTGGTGCAACACAACGTTTCGGGTCTGAGGGGAATTTCGAACCTGTGTTCTCATTCGTAAGGTATTTTTCCGATGTTATTATTATTATTATTATTATTATTATTATTATTATTATTATTATTATGTCGTTTTTTTTCTTCTTTCTTCAAATTTTATCCAATTTCTAGCTGAGTGTTTTCCGTACACCTAGGGCAGAGAAGCTCATTGTATGCATTCCCAGTTTACACACACAAATTCACAGATAAAATATGTATTAAAAAAATAAATAAATAAATAAATTCATGAATGGATGCTGTTTTCACAGCAATAATGCTCTTCTCATTACATGAATCGTTCCAATTAACACGACTTTTTGCACTTCCTGTAGGGATGGTAAGCCTGGTATCATTTTCAAATAGGTTTCAGTACCTTTTTTTTTTATCATTCCTAGAGATCCTACAATCACTGATACGGTATTCACCTTGAGATGCCACAATTTTTCAATTTCTATTAGCAAGTTTTTATATTTACTGATCTTGTCAAATTCTTTCGCCGCTATATTATGATCGCAAGGAATACTCATGTCAATTAAAAACACATCTTATTTGTCTTATCTTGCATAATAATATCCGGTTTATTATCTTTTGTAGTTTTGTCGGTATGTACGGGGAAGTCCCAGAGAATCGACACATTTTCTCCCTCAGTCACAGCTTCAGGATGGTGTTTATACCATTTGTCAGCGGTTTTGATCTTTGATTATTATTATTATTATTATTATTATTATTATTATTATTATTATTATTATTATTATCATTATTATTATTATTATTTCCGATAAAACGAAGAACTTATACTTAGTAGAGGATAGCACTACATAACGACTCCTACATAACAGCATCATCAACAATTACACCAAGGCTAGACCACAGACATATAACGATATTAATAAAGAAGTTTGCAATATCACCGCCAGACTCAAATTAGATTTAAAAAGAAATAGAGGTCCTCCCCCCAAAAGATGCCTTTATAACAATCAAAGACCATGAAAGGAACTTCCTATCTAATCATAAGTGTAGTCTTATTAACCCAGCTAAATCAGAACTTGGCATTATTAGTAAAGAAATTTTAGGGAAAATCAATGCGAAAGTCAGGAATGTCACTAGGTTAGTACAATGGTCTAATAGTATAGAAGTCGTCGACTGGTTTAAAGCTATTAAGAATAAGACAAATGCGAGATTCACGCAGTTCGATATTGTCGATTTTTATGCTTCTATCTCCAAAGAACTGTTACATAAAGTCCTTACTTTCCCAAGCGGATTTATAGAAATCAGTACACAAGATGAAGATATAATCGTCCATGCTAGAAAGACTTTACTCTTCAACGAGAACGCAGAGTGGGTCAAGGCTACCGATACAGAGGGTACTTTCGATGTAAGCATGGGGTCACGTGATGAAGCAGGCATATGCTATCTTATTGGATTATTCCTACTAGATACGTTGTGCAAGACTTTTCCTGACGTACACTTCGCAATTTACAAAGATGATGCCCTAGCTTTAACCACTAATAGCAATGGACCAGCACAGGATCGGTTCACGAAGGATATTATTCATTTGATGAAAACCTTCGATCTTAGCATAACTACAGATACCAACCTGACGGTTGTCAACTACCTAGATGTGTCCCGAGATCTAAATAAGAATATTTATAAACCTTATAGGAAGCCCAACGATAGACTTAGTTACATCAATGTGGGTTCCTGCCATCCCCCAATAGTATTTAAATACTTAGTTAAAAACATAAGTAAAAGAATCTCTAGCCTCTCCTCTGATAGGGACATTTTTAATAGCGTTGCCCCAGTATATAATTAGGCTCTATAAGATAGTGGTTTTAACGAGGAAATAACCTATACACCTGCCACCAGTCCAGTAACAAGGAGAAGAAAGCATAGGAATAGGAAAACCATCTGGTTCACGCCTTCCTACTCACCCGAAGTGATCTTTAATATAGGCAGATATTTCTTGGCATTGATATACAGACACTTTCCAGTTAATCATAATTATAGAAAGATCTTCAACAGACATAACTTAAAAATCAGTTTCAGCTCAACTGCTAATTTTAAGCACATAATCGCACACAACACACAAAAGCCACAATATGAAGCCAGCTGTTCATGCAGAGGTAAAAACTTGTGCCCGCTAAATGGAGCTTGCATGTCCGAAACCATCATTTATGAGGCCTCCGTGGACTCTGTATCCACTATGGACACAGTTTCCACGAAGAAATACGTGGGCCTGAAGGAGGGTAATTTCAAGGCCAGATTCAATAATCACACTTTGAGTTTCAGGCACTGGGACAAAAGAAAAACGACCAAATTATCCAGTCATATATGGTTTTTAAAAGATAAAGATGTCAGTTACGACATTCATTGGAAGATCTTAGCCAAGTGTATGCCTTACACCAGCGGCAGCGGAAGGTGCGGGCTATGTGATATGGAAAGATGGCACATCTGGAAAGGCAGCTTAGACCCCACCACATGTCTAAATTCAAAGACTGAACGTTTCGGATCATGTCCACATGTGGCCAAATATTTGCTCCTTTTTTGGTCCCCCTGAGTTCACTGATAGGACTTGCTTTCTATTTTGTAGACTTC
>NC_068985.1:58525196-58529926 GCF_001194135.2 Octopus bimaculoides | reverse complement strand
ATATATATCGCATACATACACACATGTGTGTGTACACGTCATGCCGTATATATCACTTTTTAGATTTTAATATGAACAATATGAACAATATTTTCCCTAGTCATACACACTTAAGGCCGGTTTCATGACCCCTGGAGGGAACGCACCTCGTCGCTCATGTTTGCCATTAAAGTGGACTGGAGCAAGATGAACTGAAAATTTTGCTAAAGAATACGAGTGGACAACTCCATGATTCAATACGACAATCTTACGACTATGAGTGCATCACCCCTAACCACTAAGCCACGCGTCTCCACATTAATAACAATATTATCATGTATCACCCATAATTTATTTGAGTCCTTTGCATTCGTTCCTTAAAAAAAATTATATGCAAAAAATGCCTTTCTGTCGGCTGGGACAACAGAAATTTGAACACGGTATTTTTTCAAACGTTTGAACAACTGTTAATGTTTTATACAAGAGAGGTCAGTTGTAAGAAAAATGTTAAATTTGAGAATATTCATGCATGGTAAAATCTCACTGGGGATGTAAACGTTCAATGCACTTGAGAGCAATCCATGTCTATTGTTACTTGTGGTAAGATTCATATACTGAATATCTCGGTCAAGGTTTTCTGCTAAGCAGTGAAGCCAATAGTATACATTTCTTATATAGGCATAGGAGCTGAACTAAATTAGAGGAGTAGAAATGTTCAGTTATATTGTTGCAGATCATTACTGCTACATTTTCATTATCTGCCAAAAGAGAATTATGAACAAAGGACCCACTCTAAACTAGTGTCAATTCTAGTATAAGCAGAATGTTATTGAGGTTAGTTATATTCATTCCAATTGATATCGAACTCAGCAGGATTAGAAATAACGTTGACTGAGACCGAATCAAAACCCATGTGAAATGTGAAATATTGAAACTCTTTCTTGGAATTATAATATGATTTGAAGTATTCCATCCAGCATCGTACAACAAAGTCAAGAAATTAATTGCAATTAGATTAATTTTAATTATTGATTTTGTAAAGATCGGAGTTGTATAAAATCTATAGCAATTTATTTGAAATTCATTTCGAAAATAAATTATTTAAATTTGAGATATAATGAGATGGAAACATTTAAATCCATGAATAAACCGATTGAAATATCATATAGTGAATACGACGTCGATTCTGAACCGGTTTAATTGAATATACAATGTGCTGGTTGACAACTGGTTTGATATAAATGCGTCGTATTTTAATTTTATGACAAACAGATGCTTTTAATAGCTAGGGAGGAAATAACAGCGAGAAAATGAATATCCCTAGAAAAATTTAAATGGCCGTAGCAATGTTTAAATTGTCTGAGTCCATATTTGAAAAGCTGAAATTATGGCAACAATTGATTTTACAGAAGAAAACCGTGTGTTGAGATGCCATCAGATTAAGATTCCCGTTAAACATCTTAAATAATCCATTTCCGTAGCCATTCTCATAAATATAAAATTTTCTTTCTTGTATTTCTGCTGTTGGCCATATTCTTTCATAGATGTGGTATTTTATTATTTTCAGCTTCTCAGTTGAAATAATTGATATTAAGAAACATAACCTTACTTTATCGGGTTACATTTAATTAAATCGGCAATTTGCTGCTGCCAATGTTGTCGTTGTTGTTCGTTATGATTTTGTTTTTCAGAATGTCATATGTTTGTGCCAGTGAGATTCCTTATGAAAATTCAAGGAAACAAATTTTTTTAACGCACAAGCCAGATTACAAAAGATAATGCCTGCAATATTCCAATTTATAACGTAGCGTATATTTCAGAATTAGCAGCCAAGAATTGTCGATTGAGAGAATGAACTTAAAATCCTTCGCTAGAAATCTCTTTAACAAAAGTTTTATGCATCTAAACAATCTTTTAATTTTCTCCTCGAACGCACGTATGAGTGTATGTCTATATGAGATTTAATGCACTAAAAAATCTTATAATTTATAAGGTATGGTAATCTCATTTATAGAGAAATTCAATTCGAATTAATTAAGTTTTCATTAGGATTACTTCAGAATCAATTGGCTAGAATTAAAAACGGCAGTGTATTTTTATTTGCATGTATTTTGTTTTCAAATCAGAAAAGAGTTAAAAGTGCAATTTGCTCATTCATTCAGCTTACGAAGTCGAAAGGCAGACGTGATATGCTAATTAGAGCCTATAATTTAACAGTATTGTGTGGTAAAATATAATCCAAAAGGAACTGACCGCGTAAAAATGCAATTAAATGGTTAAAAGGGAAATATATTTTCCTCATCCATTATATTTGTTTCAATGTATGTCACGTGGTATTAATTTGAAACATTCACAACCGCTTGCATTTAATTTTACTTCGTCAATGTAAATGCCAATATGCTGAACTCCAAATCAACGATAATGAAGACATACTATAAGGCTGCTTGAAACTCTTTCAGCAGTAATTGCGACAGCGAAGAGGCTTGCATTTCTCTCAGTTCAATATCACATCATATGATGTGTATATGGATATGAGAAGTTTTGAATCCACGCATGAAGGTGATCTTGTAGAATCTTTTTATTGTGCAGGATTTGTCTCTACAGAAAATAATGCACTCTTAACATGAACTGAAGAATGGGAGACTTATTAACATTGAAATATTTCATTGGTAGTTGTTTTTTCCTAATTTGTAACAAGCATGAGGATGACATTTAAGGAGATATTTCACATGTCTATTGTTAATTAATTCCGAGTTGGGTTTGTCATCCAATGTTGTGATGAAACAGGTTATTTTGGATGCTAAATATTAAGACTTGTACAGCTAAATAAAAGACCAGGACCACTTAGCTGTATTTATACTCTTAGGAGAAGCACAATTTTAGCAGAAAGAAAATGTTGACCAACTGCCGTAATGAGGGAAAAAGATTCCTTGTGCGACGTAATGAAACGTATTTCAATTATGGCCGCTTCAAGACGATAAAGAATATTTCAAAATATCTTTTGAACGTTTTAATTTTGCAACGATTTAATGCTTTCATTTGCTTGTATAGTCTTTTCCCATATTTCTATAACTGGATTGTGACCGTACAAGATACAACGCAGCCTTAAAGAGGCTAGTCGAAAAACTCACTAACAATACTTTTATTTTTAAAAATTTAAATACTTATTGCACTGGTCACTTTTGCCGAAGCACGAGATTACGAGGACGTAAACAAAATTACATCATTTGGCTAAGTGTAGTGAGCGTAAAAGTACATTAACACACACGCACACACACGTGCACACACACACACACATACACACACACACACACACACACACACACATACACGCGCGCATACAAACAAAAAACAAAAACCAAACAGCAGGCGTCCAAAGAATTTCTGTCTATCAAGTTCACTTACAAAGCGTTGCCCCATAGCTGTAGTAGAAGTCATTTTACTAAAATGCCATGGCGTGGGACTGAACCGTGATTGCAAAGCAAACTTTTTAACCACACATTCATGCATGTTGCACTTCTAAGTGTGCGACTTAAATATATATTTTAATGTTTTTTGAATTATTATTACTGTTGCTTAATAAGGTTTTCTAAAATTGGTGTTTCTTTTAAGATATCATTAGAAAAAGGTATTTATAAATCCTTAAATGACAGATCTCTTGGACTTTCAAAGAGGTCAAATTATTGGTGCTCGTGTGGCAGGCGCTAGCGTAACGAAAACAGCCGAAATGTTTAGTATATCACAAAGCACTGTTTCGAAAGTAATGGCAGCCTTTCAGAAAACGGGAAAAACCTCCTCGTCGAAACAAAACTCCGGAAGAAACCAAAACTTTCAGATAGGCATCGTCGGAATCTAACGCGAATTGTTAGAAAGGATCACAAAGGTACAGCTCCCAAAATTACTACAGAGCTTAATGACCAGTTTCCACAAAAACTGTTCGCCAGGAGCAGCACAGAGCCGGATTTCACGAGAGGGTTGCAATCTGAAAACCACTACTTTCAAATACAAACGTTGCAATGCGTTTAGAGTGAAGTAAAACCTACAGAATTGTTCCATAGAGCAGTGGAGGGATGTTATTTTCGCGGACGAGTCATCTTTACCATATTTCCGACAACCGGCCGAGTATAACTGTGGAGACAACCAAAAGAGGCATTTAACCCAAACTGCCTTCTTCCAACTGTTAAACATAGAGGAGCAGCTGTGATGATGCGGAGGGCTATATCTTGGAAATCCTTTGACTCAATGTTTTCCCTTAATGGTAAAATTAAAAGTCAAGACCATTTACGCATTTTATCTGATCAAATTCATCCTATGTTTGCGGAACTGTTTCCGGAGGAAACGCAATTGGGGATAATAATTCCCCAATTCACACAGCTAAAGGTGTTAATGAATGGCACGAGGAACATTATAGTGAAGTTGAACATCTTATCTAGCCACCAATGTCCCCAGATCTCAATATTATTGAACATTTACGGTGCATTTTATAAAAACATGTAAGGAGTCGATATCCTCCAACATCATCACTACAAGAACTGGTGACTGTTTTAGCTGAAGAATGGAAAAAATTCCTTGGGAAATAATTCAAACTTTGTACGAGTCCATACCTCATAGAATTCAAGCTGTAATTTCTGGGAAAGGTGGCCCTACCACATATTAAAATAAATTTGCTTGACATCTTAAGATGTTTCCATTATTTGGTCCAACCCCTGTATACATGTATACACACACACACACACACACACACACACACA
>NC_068985.1:58517457-58524410 GCF_001194135.2 Octopus bimaculoides | reverse complement strand
ATATATATATATATATATATATATATATATATATATATATACATTAGAAATAATACATTTCTAAATCTCTCAGAGAGACTCAAGCAGTAGAGATGCGATAAAGTAGTTGTATACTACCAACTTAACGTCACAGTCCCAATAAGGGAATATACTACTGCTATTTAGCCCTAGGAAGCTGGACCGCTTCATGTCGGGACTTCTTCAACCAGCTGGTCATGCTACTTCAGGCTGATGATGAGCAAAGACCCAGAAACATGTCCCTCAATGCTGACTAGGCTGGGTGGATGAGTTTTTCCCCCTCGCAAACATAAGGACACAGGAAATGTGTCAAGGCCGACAGCAAGCGGTCCAGCTTCCTAGGGCTAAATAGCAGTAATATATTCCCTTATTGGGACTGTCACGTTAAGTTGGCACACATACTCTTATACTCACTTATGCACACACATACCAACTCACAAGCACTCAGACATAATCGCAATCGTATATAAATGTTCATCCATCAAATTCAATGATAAGCTAGCAGGTATAAGATATAAATAATGAATAAATATATAAATATTTAAATGAAGAAAAATAGTGAGGAATTAACAGATTCTCCCATTAATGGTTCATAAAGACAATGAATTCAACTACCTGGCACTTAATTAAGGGACGCATCTATGGGACAGTTGTATCACGACTACATCTCTTACGCGACACATTCCATGCGCCAGAAACTATGGCACGAGTGGCACGGGTGGCATTCTATTGTCACTTACGTGCTGGATACTCGAACAGCCACAGCCAAATCTTTTAACGCTTAGACAGAATTCTTTTAATCATGTAATATCACAAAGTTCTGCTCTCAAGAACTTGAGTTTGGGTGTTTTTCTCTGTCTTCCACACGAATGTTTTAAGTGCTAGGATTCTATGACTGTGAGTGGTATTACTTCGTTCTTGATATCTACTCAAATATGTGTACTGATGTGATTTTGATCAGGTGTGAGAAGACGTGGCTCCCACCGAGCTCCCATCTTGGTCCTGGCAATTTCATTGTGCAAAATATTCCCAAATATCTCACGGCATATACTAATAGCATTGGCTATTTGATTATCTGTCAACTGCTTCTCATCCATAACCATCTGTTGAACATAATCAATGTTTTCCTCGGTGGTGGCAGTTATAAGACATCTAAGCTTTGGGTCAGCTTCAATACTTTCCTTTCCTCTCCTAAATTCAGCTGTTCACATTTGCACTGTTGATATGTACCAACCATATACCAACCATGTGAAAATGAAAGTCGTTGCCGCGATGCTAATTTTTATCAATTTTCAAGATAAGTCGATACTAGTAACTTTTGAAGTTTTCTTTGAACTGTCAGATGTTAGTTTACCTAGGAAAAATCTATGCATTTATTAATAAGAAGGTTTGAAATTCTTGTATGCAAAATTTCGTAGCCCTTGCATCACTCCTTCGTAGCCACCCTACCAGCCTCTCAGCCTAACCTCATAAATACATATCGGCATCTGTATTTATCTATATCTGTATATCTATTGATATACAGATATCAGCATTCGATTAGATATGTCATATTTTAGAAGTGAAATTGATATAGGTTTAGATCTAGCGATTTTTGAAGTATCAGTTCTGAGAAAAGTTATCCAATCAGTCTATATTTGCAGAATGCTGTGCATATATAAACATATGCCATCTGCTACACAAATCGAAATATGTAAAATTATTGTCAGATTTTCTAAAGAATGAGCAATATATTTCATTGCATTTATCATCTTACCCCACTTTGTATCATTCCTGCCGATCTCGGCCATTGTAAATCATTGTCATCTACTTGGTGAAGAATTAACACATTAATAAATGGCTCTTTTAACGTTATAAACACACGCACAAGCACACATGCACACAGAGGGGCATATATGTATATACCTTGTATCCCTGCCGTAAGGATTTACTTCCACACACGCCAGCTAAATCTAATTCGTTCTTATTCGAAAGACACCTTTTATTATGTCCTGTTATTATGTCCTGTTATTTGTATTTACTCTTTACTCTTTTACTCTCGTACTTCTTTCAGTCATTTGACAGCGGCCATGATGGAGCACCACCTTTAGTCGAGAAAATCGACCACAGAACTTATTCTTTGTAAGCCTAGTATTTATTCTATCGGTCTCTTTTTGCCGAACCGCTAAGTTAAGGGGACGTAAACATTCCAACACCGGTTGTCAAGTGATGGTGGGGGGACAAACACACACACAGAAACACACACACACACACACACACACACACACACACACACACACACGCACGCACACACACACACACACACACACATATATATATATATACATACATATATATATATACATATATACGACGGGCTTCTTTCAGTTTCCGTCTACCAAATCCTCTAACAAAGCTTTGGTCGGCCTGAGGCTATAGTAGAAGACACTTGCCAAAAGTGCCACGCAGTGGGATTGAACCCGGAACCATGTGCTTGGTAAGTAAGCTACTTACCACACAGCCACTCCTGCGCCTATTCCTTTTTTTTTTCGTCCTTGTTTTCGTATACGTTCGTTGCTTTCTTCCAAGGAATCTAATGCTCGTAGATTAGTTTTTCCTTGGGGCTGGCCAGATTGGAGCAATCTTGAGTATAACCAGCTGAAATTGCAAAGATAATCTGGAACTCGACTGAAGAAAGAAAACTCCGAATGACCCGCTCTTGTTTTGTTTTCTTTGTAATGTCTATCTAGGTGCTTTGTTGTCCCTTTCTTGTATCACCTGTGTGGATGTTTTGCGTTCTTGTCCCATGTTGTATATATGTATATATATATATATATATATATATATATGTATACATACACAGGACTACATATATATGCATGTGTGGGTATGTGTGTTGGTGCGTGTGTTTAAAACACGCACATATTTATTTATTTATTTATTTACATTATTTAATTCGAAGGATCCATTAGAATCGAGATACCTCAATACTTAAGGCGGCTGGAATGGCTAGGTACGATAACGCATAGCTCACAGTAAGCTAAACATCATTGAAGACATCGAGTTTTGGTAGGATGCTGTAAATATGCAACAAGCAAATCCAATTTGAACCGTAGATCCGACTCGATGTTTGGTTCTTGATGCGGTGTCGCTATAAAAATTAAATATAAACGGCGTTTCAAATTCCGACGGTTGTTTCGGAAGAATTTTATTAAGGCATTCATAGAAGGTTGAACAATAATATTTAATCCACCATCATCAAGTAAAATTTTGGACAAGTGAGGTCTTAAACGGGAGAGATATTTTACACCGGCCCGGACAAATCTAATATTAGATGGTTTAGTGGGAAGGATTAGTGAGATGGATTAGTGGTTAGTTTAAATTTAAAATTGGAAAATATACGCTAAAAAAGGTGTGGCTTAAAACAGGCAAATGAGAAACAATTGTATCATAGAACAATAATATCTAAATTCAGTTATCTAAATTAGTTTATGGTTTAATTAAGAGAAATTGTAGCAGTGAGTGGTAATTAAAATGTCATCGAACACGTGACAGACACTTTCACAGTTAAAGGGGACAAATTAAGTGGTTCTGGCAAACGAATTAACATAAAACTTTCAACCCTCGTCCTATCCTATCCATACATATATACAATAAATACACGCATACGCAGATATACTTAGTTACATTTGTATAGACACAAGTGCACATTCACAGCACACATACATAAATACATACTCTCTCTCTCTCTCTCTCTATCTCTCTCTCTCACGCGCACACACACACACACACACACACACACACACACACACACACACACACACACACATATATATATATATATATATATATATACAAAAAAGAAAGGAATGTGAACATATATGTATAATGATAGGTTATATAATGATAGTTTAACTTCCATTACTTCCACTAACTTCTACAATTTTTTCTATTACCAATTATTTGTCTACATTTACTATTGTTTGCATCTCTTATTGAAGAAAGATAATAGAAATTGAAAATTGTAGCAACGTTTCATTCCCTAACCAGACGAGCATACAGCAACATGACAACCGAAACTTAGGATCTGTAGTGAGACACAATATTTTGCATGGATGTACCTGATGAGACCCAGAGTGCAAAATAGATGCAACACAACATGTTCAATGGAGTGTGGCACCCATAAGGGGCAGTAGCATGAAGGGTCCAAACGACAGTTGTACAAAATAAAGATTAATACCAAATCCATCTCGTTACTTAAGAAATTATTATTATCTCAACTAACAATGCGGAGTTCCCGAATTAGATTCAACGGAAATATACGCTGACTGCACTTGACACCAGGTAACCCAAACTGTGCCAGTACTCTACTTAACACTTCAACACACTAATGGGCATATACCCATTAGTCCAAACTATTAAATATATATGCGTTAAATATATTGGTTGATGATGTTTATTACACTAACACTGCTCCTATTTCATATTTGAATTTATTCTTACTTAAGCATTGTCCAGATTGTTGAGGCATGATCTTACATAATTTTCACAATATGTGCATATAAGGCGTGGACTAGCGATATGATTCACCTCCGATCCTGTTCGGGTACGTGGTGCTGATAAGCCACAAATATGGCGAAACATCAATGTCCATCATTTCTGGATGGGGTTGGACCTGAGTTATCTCGTCTATCGATGACTTTCAGGTGTTTTAACACCCGGCGACTTAAGAGAGTATTATCCACTGCGCCACTGGAAGCTTGTTGGCAAACATCCATTGCGAGTGTATGTAGTTGATAATATTTCTTACACTAGAGATGCTCCTACTTCATATTTGAGTATAAATATATATAGGCACACAACGTTGAGATGACTATCTATTTTACGAGACCGCTCGGAATGCGAAGACTCTTAAAGCAGAGCAAAAATTTCCCATACTGCAATGAAATTTTGTGCCACCATTCTATTCCCTTGGTATATGCATCTGTGTAGACGCTTCAGAACCAGTTGCTACACACGCAAAATGGCTGTTTAACTTTCTATATTTATTATAAAATATAATTCGCAAGTCCAGGGTCTCGTAAAGTGAGGTATTACTCTCTCTCTCTCTGTATACACACACACACACACACACACACACACGTACATAAAAATTCTGTTCTCAATGTTATTTTTCTGTTTTTACTTCGGAGTGAATATCTTTGTAACGATAACATATTAGTCCGAGAAAATAAAAGTTAAATAGGACAATAATTAGGCGATTAAACTTTTGAGTTCTTTATTTTAAACATAATAACGGAGACAATCACTAATTTATACTCAGCTTACGTGTGAAACTTGTTGAATGATTTTAAAACGTAAACACGATACTTTAGGTTGACAGGATAAGAAATACAGCTTCATTAATTCTAATTACTAATTGAACCTTACAACTTAACATGTATTGGCATTCCGTCGCTTACGACGTCGAGAGTTCCAGTTGATCCGATCAACAGAACAGACTGCTCGTGAAATTAACGTGCAAGTGGCTGAGCACTCCACAGACACGTGGACCCTTAACGTAGTTCTCGGGGATATTCAGCGTGACACAGTGTGACAAGGCTGACCCTTTGAATTACAGGTACAACAGAAACAGGAATTAAGAATGAGAGAAAGTTGTGGTGAAAAAGTACAGCAGGGCTCGCCACCATCCACTGCCGGAGCTTCGTGGAGCTTTAGGTGTTTTCGCTCAATAAATACTCACAACACCCGGTCTGGGAATCGAAACCACGATCTTATGACCGCGAATCCGCTGTCCTAACCACTGGGCCATTGCGCCTCCACATACAACTTAACATATCTTATGAATAAACATCGTATGTCTCTTTTGTAGGAACGCATGACATTTTATCGAATGTGGTGCTTATAAGTCTATGTAAAGATGTTTAACAAGCATGTTTCACAATATTTTCAGCCTCATTAATCCTAAATCGAAATTGTAGCATGGTAAAAATGTATTTAAAAATGCTAAGCAAGTCTATTTTGTTCATGACATTTTAAAAAGTGAATTAAATCGACATTCCTTCTCATCGATCAGCCATTCATATTTTATATATCACTAGTTATATTGATTATACATTTCTCTTTCCTTTGGGCTTGAATTGTTCAACTCTGTCAACTTCGCACCGTCTGTAAAAACCTTCTGAGTAACTTATTCCTGCTTTTTAGACACCATTCGACTACTGCATATGCCAAATTATTGCTGTGCTCCTTGCAATATGTGTGGCCTAGCAGAACTTGTACTTTCAGTTGTCAACGATTGCATCAATCACTCCGTTCTCAACTTACTTCATTTCGTACGTGCACTACCAAAGATATTCCAAGCATGAATCGTTGTATACGCCCCTTTGTCTTTCCAGCTTCTCCGTAGTAGCTTACGTCTCACTTCCGTCTTTGGGTGCAAGAAATGCGGTATTATTGAAGACAGTGTTACACAGGAACTCATCTAGCTTTAATTTTAGCAAACATCATTAGCCAAGCACTTACCCCATGCTACACTGAAGCATTTTAACACCAATTAGTAGTGGAATTAATTAACGACAGCGTATTAGCGATAGTTAGTGGTGGGATGAAGAAGCTCGCTCTGCAACTACGTGGCTTCAGGTCATTCCCATATTGCAGCACCTTGAATATGCACCATGTACGAATGCCCCGGGCCAACCAATGTCTTATGAATGAACTTGGTGGATGGAAGCTGTGTCGAAACCAGTCGTATATATATGTATGAGTTTGTGTGTGTGTGTTTCTTTGCATTTGAGGTGGTCGTAAACTATCGTTTGACAACACATATTGGTTGGTATAGTTACGTTCCGCTAACATAGCAGTTCTGCAAAAGAAATATCACAGAATAAGTACCAAACTTTACATTAAGCACCTCAGTAAGACCGGAGATCAACGATTGAATATATATATATATA
>NC_068985.1:58515380-58517311 GCF_001194135.2 Octopus bimaculoides | reverse complement strand
TATATATATATATATATATATATATATATATATATATATATATATGTGTGTGTGTGTGTGTGTGTGTGTGTATGTATATATTTATTTGATTAAACTATCTTTGACCTTAATATATCATCATCATCATCACTCTTATGTCTTCCTTACACACGAATTGCGTGTTAAAAACTGAAATACAGAGAGAGTAACTGAGTACAAAAATGTCTATATAGGTCTGTTATATATCAAACTTTAGAATACAACGCAATAAACGCCGTGTATCTATACTTCCATATGTACAACCACATGCAAACAGACAAACAGAAGCATACATAGATAAATATAAATATAAACTTAAACATACTCACATACCAATGCTTAATCATTTTGTGGGGAATTACATTGTAGAAATATGTGCTTCTCGCATATTTTTAATGAAAATCTTGTATTAAATTTCATGTGTGGTATATGAGAATATCCAATACTAGGCTACATTTTGTAACATGCAATCTAGCGATATTGCTTTTCAACCATGTTATATACTCTCATTTCAATAAATACAATAAAAAAATGATTCACGTTTTCTTTCGTTTCCTACTGTAGCTTCTTTTATTTTGTTTATATTTATTTTCAGTTTCTTGTAGAATTTTTCTTTATTTTTATTTCGTCTCATCAAAAATATGTTTCGCAGTAAGTCAAAATGTACTATATCGATACAACAATACACGTTATAGGAAGAAAAATTTCCTAATATGCATTATTTCATATTTTATGCATTAAATATTCACTGTTCTTATAAATTGAAAGAATGATATAGCTTTATAGTTCACTCTAATGGGCAACAGGATATTCCTCCAATATTTCTGCAAACTGTACTACATCGTTTTGTCTGAGATATGTTAATAACTTGACAGATATTCAGGCGTCTTCCTTTAAACTTAGCAATGTTGTTTCAGTCGTGAATGTCGAGCATCAAACAATCATTTTATCTCAATCTATAATGTCCTGTCTAGAGCTACTCAAACAAAATATTTACAATATCTTTTTGGTTGTGTCTGTAGGTGTGTAAGAGAATGCATGTGAGGGCGTGCGTGTATGTACATCAATACATATATGAATACATACATGCATACATATATACAGATATACATACAATTATACAATTATACATACATAATGCGCAGTGTACAAAACCTGTTACATTTACTTATTTCTCAGTCTCGCTCAACCTCACTTACTCTCATTCACTTTTTCACTCACACCCTCTGTCACTATATATATATATATATATATATATATGTATAGTACACACATACACACACAGACAAGCACAAACAGAGAGAGAGACACACACACATATACATGCATATACACGTACGTATATGTGCCTGTTTATGTGTGCATGTATGAATATATATATGTATATATATATATATATATATATATTATATATATAATATATATATACATATATATATATATATATACATATATACATCTTTAGATATGTAGACATACACACATGCACACACACATACACACGCACATATTTTTGAATGTGCGTGTGCATCATACACATATAAACACCGGCTTACATCGTACATTTATAAGCATAATTCATTTCATGTGCAAAAAGAAAAGAACAAACAGTACTAAATATATATATACCCAACACATATCCTCGGGAACAGAAACATATTCCATCTTTTTGTTTTCTTGTATGTGTAATATAAGTTGCATAACCTTTAATCATGAATACCTTCCACATTTTGACACCAGTATTCTAGTAAATGTCATGACAACGAGGTCATGGTGATCTTTAATGTATGTTCTACTTCTTACTAAAAGTTCTGTGCAGCAAAATATCGTAGTTAGATACACATTTAAAAAAGGTTACGATCTTGTAAAAAAAACGCTGCCATCTTTCTCTCTCCCTCCGTATATATATATAT
>NC_068985.1:58513590-58514380 GCF_001194135.2 Octopus bimaculoides | reverse complement strand
TATATATATATATATATATATATATGTATATATATATGTATGTATGTATGCATGTATGTATATACATATATATATATTTATATACTGAAGGTGATAAATTGAATATTATTTTAATTAAAATCAATCTAAAACCAATGGCCCAGCATATGAAAAATCTGAAAATTCATAAAAATTGTATTACATGCGTAAAGAAGGGATAGCCACTAAGTGGACATCCGATATGCTAGAAAAAGATTACATACGATCTAAACACAAAGAAATAATGTTATCCAGATAAAATTCAACAAACACTAGAACATAAGCGGGCAAGACAAATGAAAATATACAAAATAAAAAAATTAATCGTAGACCGGATTTCGCCATTAACTCTTTTTTTCCTTACGTAAAAATATCCGTGGCTCGTCAGTACTACCGTTCTAATTCAATATAATTTGCAGAACTATACACGAATTGTCTTCACGAAGTTTGACGTGCGAACAGTTCTACCGATTACATTGGAGTTATTTTCAAATGTCTCAGCTCTGGCGCGCTAAATCCCGGAAACAGTTCTGCAGAAGATATTTCCCTGCAGTGGATGTTGCTGGTTAGAGAACATAATTATTTAAAACTTATATTTATATACTGACGGTGATAAATTGAATATTAATTTAATTAACATCAATTTAAAACCAATGGCCTAGCATAAAAAAAAAATCTGAAAATTCAGGAAAATTGTATTACATGCGTATAAGAAGAGATGGCCGAAGTGTACATCCGATATGTATATATATATATATATATATATATATAT
>NC_068985.1:58512150-58513210 GCF_001194135.2 Octopus bimaculoides | reverse complement strand
ATAATTCTAAATGGGACATGAACGCAAAACATCTAGGCGCAACAAAACATCCTGATACACGAGACAAAAAAAAAAAAACAAGGACGAGTCATTCGGAGTTTTCTTACCTCAGTCTAGTTCCAGATTATCATTGCAATTTCGGCTGGTTATACTCGAGATTGCTCCAATCTGGCCAGCCCCAAAGAAAAAAAGTACCGAATGTATAAGAAAACAAGGCCGTAATAAAAGGAGAATGTTACACAAATACAAATAACAGGACATAACAACAGGTGTCTTTCAACTAAGGACGAATTAAAAAAATTAAGCTGACGTGTATGGAAATAAAGCCTCACGGCAAGGATAGAAGTCTTCGCAAGCACAGGGAAGAATATACACGTTGCATGGTCCACGGCCGAACCAAGAGAGAAAGATCAGACTTGGCCGAACACCGATTACGTGGGGAGAGAAGGGAGAGAGGTAGAAGCAGAGAGACAGAAGAATTAAGAAGGATCGAGAAAAATATGACAGGAACACAGTGAAGTGAAAAGGGAGGGAAGTGAGCAAGAAGAGAAGTCAGGGAAATATGAGAGAGGGAGAACGAAAGAACGAAGTGTGGAATGAACGAATAAGCGTGAAAGGGCTGATAGAAAATAAGAATAGAGTCGTACAAGATTTAGATAAATATACGCTGACATATAAGAGACCAACGTGTACGTATGCCGCTATATATACATACACATACAAGATGGGGCATGAAAGCAAAACATCCAGCCAGTTAGGTGATACAAAAATGGGAGGACAATACATCCTGATAGACAATACAAATAAAACAAGGATGGGTCATTCGGAGTTTTCTTTCCTCAGTTGAGTATATATATATATATTTGTGTGTCTGTGTTTGTCCCCCCACTATCGCTTGACAACCGGCACTCCCTGCAAGAGTGACCGATATAATAAATACTTGGATTAGAATCAATAAGTCCAGTGTTCGATTTGTTCGACTAAAAGCCGTGTTCCGGCATGGCCGCAGTCAAATGACTAACACAAATAATGAATGAACATATATAGATAGATATATGTA